>NW_008590096.1:11316-43640 GCF_000691845.1 Merops nubicus
TTCCCTATTTCATAGGAGCACTACAAATCTGAAATATAAAGAGGATGTGATACAATATGGTTACTGAAGATAGCATACTTTCATGGACTGGTGGTCTTTTAAATACAAAATATTTTACCAGACACTTTTACAGCAAACGAACATTGAACTTTGTATAAATATTTTTATATATGCATACATAGATACATATATAGTTTGCAGCACATGTAAAGCCAACATCTCAGTATATTAAGGAAAGCCTGACTGAACACCCCAAGCGTCTCATACACATCATCATACAGTGTAAGGACTCTTCTACAGTAGCAATTTAGTAATCCAACAGTAGAGGACGTTTTATTGCAGTGATAAAATTACAGTGAAATTAAGAACTTTTAATGTTTGCATGGTCTAATAGAATTCATGATATGTATTGTAGTGGAGTATGAAAACCTTTAATCTGTTAAATTTAACCTGATTTTTAAACCTCCTCCTTTCCTAAAGAGAGAACATTGGGGGTTAAAATGAAAATAACACAAAAAAGAGAATATAGACAGTGGGAGACAAAAAATAACAAGGAATATAGTAAAATAGATTGACAAGCACCTGTAAAACTGCTGCCTACACAGTACACTGCAAATTACAAGTCATGGTCTATAGACAAAGCATTTGCAACAGCTGAGTTATCAAAAGGACTTCGTCCAAGGCTTTAAAAAAGCCATTTTGTCATTTTATGGGAGAAAAAAATAGAAGAAAGAAAAATTGTTTGCAAGGAATCACAAATCAAAGTCTTCAAAATACATAGAAGTCAAATCTACTATGGGGCAAAAGCTGCTTAAGAGGTACAGGGATAAGAAACGGAGAAAGAAATGTTAACATTTACAGTGAAAAATTAGGGACAAAATGGCTCAGACAAGGCAGCTGACACACCCTATACTTATCATACCTGAGATCATCTTATATATGTAGATCTATTAGCGCATGACAATCCTGTAGTAATGTGCTAATATTTCCAGAGAGACTATTGAAAGACAAATATCTCAGCATTCCTTAAGAGTTCAACCTTAAAGGTTTAAACAGAGATTTGTGATTGAGGAGACATGATTTTGAGTATTAAGATGTGTGTTGTGGTGAGTTGACCTCATTTAGACACCAGGTGCCCATTAAGCTGCTCTATCACTCCTCTTTTAAGCAGGACACAACAGGGAGAAAATTAGATGGAAAAACCCTCATGGGTCAAAATAAAGACAATTCAATAAAGAAAAAGCAATGGGCTGTGCACAGAAGCAAAGGAAAACAAAGGATCCATTTTCTACTTCCAATCAGCAGGCAAAGTTCAGCCACTTGCCAGGAAGCTGGGCTTCAGTATATGTAGTGGTTGCTCTGGAAGACAAATGTAGTAATGAAAACCTCTTCCCCCCTACCCCCTTCTCCTTTCTCATAGCTTTTGTTGCTGAGCCAATGTCATATTCATATGGTATGGAATATACATTTGGTCAGTTTGAGTCAGCTGCCCTGGCTATGTCCCCACATAGCACTGTGAGGGTTGCTATGGGGGAAATTAACTTGATCTGAGGCAAGCCCAATACAAGGTACATAACTGCACCACTGAACTGAGTGTGCCTGGGATGAATCTCATTGTCAGGCTGGCTGACAAAGAATAGCCTATATACCTAGTATTAAATCTCTCAGTACACAGTATTTGGATGCAAATGTTTGTTGGGCATTGCTCCTGAGTTTTGTTTAAGAACTGTGGAAGGATATTAGTTGGCCTGGGCCAAAACTATTTCATAGGCTTCTCTTACATTTCAAATATATGGGAGATTGCAGCATTGTGTACTTCTGTCAAGCTTAATCTTATTAGTGTAAACACATTCATAAATTTCCAGAAAAAGAAAATGCATTATAAAGAAAAATCTTTAGCAAATACTACATCAACAGACTATCCCTTACACAGGGACTGTTAAGTTCCATGAACATTCAGAGACAGCACACTATGCCCTCTGAGAACCAGTTTTGCATTTGCTTTCTACATCATATTCTTTCCATATTTGACAGAAGTTGACTTCTTTGGAATGTAGCGGGAAACAGAAAATTATTTTACCATTCTAGACAGCCAGACAAGGCCTTTCCAGAGACTTCTCAGAGTGACTTTACTGAACTACTGTTGATAAGCTTCTCACAGCTACCTCCTTCAACTCCAGCTTCTTCAACTATTGCCGTACAAAGAGCTAGCCTCAGTTGATTTATTTTTAGCCCCTCAGTAGCTGGATGGGTTATGGAAAATATATGGTACCATTTTAAATTATACAGCTACTCTTTCAAAATGTTGCAGATGGCTGCAAACACAGACCAAAACAGAGTCAAGATGAAAATATTTTTTTTTTCTGTTTGTAAAGGAGAGGTGTAAATTCCTCTCTTCTATTATTCCCTAAAGAATTCAGCTATTACAATGGTTGTTGCAAATGAAGTTTAACTATTCTTTTACTGTCCACAACCTCTCAATGCATCTTGAAATTCTCCCAGTACTCCCACTGCATGATGTACCAAAATTTTTTTTTAATGCTTCTAGGCTCTGTCATCTGTTTCTTTTTTCTCTATCCTTGTCAGGTCAATGTTCTTTAGATTGAATTTCCTTTAGATTGAATTTCCAAACCTCTGCAGAGTCATCAGTTCTTGATTATCCTCCTTTGCGGTACTATTGAACATAAGCCTTGAATCCATGTCTTATTAGGAACTATAAAGATTCAAGAAATCACCCAACAGTGTAGCTATTCTGTTATGCCAGAGGTTGTATAGCTCACCAAAAGCTTGTCTTTGATCACTGAGCTATCATAAACCTTATTTATGTTGTCTTTCACCTCAGGCTGAATAAGGATGGAGTTTAATGCTAATGATGTCTGAAACAACAGTAACCATGACCAGAGGCTGTTCTTACTGCAAATAGAGAGGGATGAGAATTGATTTAGTGGTATCTGTTTATCAGCATTTGTGCATGGGAAAAAAGGGGCTGAAACAGGAAATTATAAAATCAACAGAAATCAAGAGATGGTAAATATTGGCAACAGGGTCCTGAGAGTAAGTCTCAGGAAATGAAAATGAAAACTTTTTCTGCAGAGTGCTGACAGTCTTAGATTGTCAGAACAGCTGCCTCTCGAAACTTCATGGTACTTCTCTGAGAAACAGAAACTTTAGAAGTATGCTGGGTTTCACTAAAAGAGTATCTCAGTCTGTTCAATTTTTCCACTGCAGAAAAAAATCCAGCTTGCAAGGCCCTGAACATTACCTGGCCATTTAGTCAAAAGGGACAGCAATGCCACATAAAAGAAACTCGCTCAGCACATTTAAACAGTATCTTATTCAGGTAATGTAAGTATCTACTCTACCTTAAAATATTACCTTGTATTTTAGTTGAGCCATTATCGTTGATAAGCAGATTTTTAATCAAGGAAATAAGGCAGAGTTAATTATGTGCATGGGTTGTGCTTTAAATTACACTTTATTAGCTGTGTTCATCACTTTCCAGCCCACAAACCAGGTGTGACATAGCAGCTCTTTCTTCAACTACTGCTTGCAGAGATTACAGCCAGAACCAGACTTAATCCAATTAACAAACAGTGTCCTCATGTGAAAAGTGAAAAACTGCTGACAGTTGCAATGACTGCCATTAGTGCTCTTCAGTTAAGAGATTCTTTAATTACAGAGGTTGACATCCTCCAAGGTACTGTGATAGCCTGAAGATACACTGAAAAAAAAAAAAAAAAAATTATAGATGTAAACAAAGTTTACTCAATAAAGTAAACCACCAGTCACTATGTTAGAAAACAAAATGTTACATAGTTTGAAAAAACACTAACTGCAGCTGTGGGATAATAAAATATCTTCTTTAAAGAAGGAAAATCATAGAACCATAGAATTGTTTGGGTTGGAAGGGACCTTAAAGTTCATCTACTTCTAATCCCTTCATCATGGGCAGAGACACCTCCCAGTTGACCAGGTTGCTCAAGGCCCCATCCAACCTGGTCTGAACACCTCCAGTGATGAGGCATCCACAACTTCCCTGGTCAGGCTGTTCCAGTCTCACCACCATCATAGTGAAGATCTTGTGTCTTACATCCAGTCTAAATCTACCCTCTTTCAGTTTGAAACCATTACCCCTCACCCTATCGCTACAAGCCCTTGTACAAAGTCCTTCCCCACTTTTTTTGTAGGCCCCCTTTAGGTACTGAAAGGCTGCTGTTAGGTGTCCTAGAGCTGTCTCTTCTCCAGGGTGAACAACCCCAAATGTCTGCTGTCCTCACAGGAAAGGTGTTCCAGCCCAATGACCATCTTCATGGCCCTCCTCTAGACCTGCTCCCTTCTTGTACTGGGAGCTCCAGAGCTGGCTGCAGTACTCCAGGTGGGCTCTCAAAAGATCAGAGTAGAGGGGGTGAATCACCTCCCTCAACCTGATGGCCACACCTCTTTTGAGGTAGCCTACAATACGATTTGCTTTCTGGGCTACACTTGCACACTGTTGGTTCATGTTGAGCTTTTCATCCACTAGCACCCCCAAGTCTTTCTCCTCAGGACTGTTCTCAATCCTTACTCAGGCCAGCCTCTATTTGTGCTTGGGACTGCCCCAGCCCAGGTGCAGGACCTTGCACTTGACCTTGTTGAACTTCATAAGGTGGGCATGGGCCCACCTCTCTAGCCTGTCAAGGTCCCTCTGGATGACATCCCTTCACTCCAGTGTGTCAACTGCATGATTATCTGATAGAGATTGATTTCTATAAGCTATCTAAATTACAATGAATCAAATGCACTTTATTTCCATGAAGTTACAAGTGTATTTGCTTTGCTGATCAGAAATACTTGTTCTCAATGTGGCACATCAGATGCTGGTTTTCCTGGAACACAGCTCAATAGTACAAGATTTAGAATGCATTTTTTAGGCACCACAGCTTTATTAAACTCAGGAAAATTTGAGAAATAAGATTGACTACTCCAATCTTTATGGGAAATTATCCATGCTTAAGCTTCTCCTGCACATGGCCTTTATGAAAAGAACACCCAAAGTGATTGTGTTTCACAACCTATCATCTGTATTTCATGCTCACTAAACATTCTTTGCAACTTAAATCTTTCTCCAAGATCCCTTGGCTGTGTTCTTCCACATTCCGTATACCTCATGTTCCATCTTTAGCTGTGACTGTTTCTATGACAAAGAAATCCAAAGTTAAGAAGTATTCCACTGTTTCTTCACTGAAAATTTTACTTTGGAGGCCTTCTGCATAACATTTGTCAAACAAACAATGTGTACGTAACACATAGGACAACCTGAGAAGAATAGAAAGTTCCAGGAAGAATATATTTTTCAGGAAATGTTGCGGCTTGGACCTGGAGAGGAACAGACTCTCAGCTAAGAACAAGATAGCAAAGAGGACTACTGAAGTTCACTAAGTGCCTTTTTTTTTTTTTAAAGTTAGACCTAATACCTGCACAGGGTAAAAGCATTTTGTGCTTAAGGATCTGGTTGCTGTGAGAGAAATTATCACAGAAGTCTTAAAAATGTAATCTCTGAGGAGTCACATTAAGTAATAGTAGTCCCCAGACTTCCTAGCCTTGCTGTTTACCTCTGTAACCATCACTCTTCTCATTAAAATGGTTAAATTTTAAGTGGATGTACTAGATCTGAAAACAAATTTCATGACAACCTATTTTCCAACAATAAAGGAATGTTTTAATAAATCATTCTATATGCAGAGTTATTTTTTTTCTCTTATTTTAATAAACAGTATTTCTTTCTCAGTAAGTCCCTAGAATTTTGCACAGTATTCAATTGCTGCTATTTGTGTTTACAGTAAAGTATTTGTGCTTTAATAAAGCATTTTGGTCCCAGTTGGCAATGGAAACTTCATTGTGATAAATATACATATATTACGAAAACAGTAAAGATCTTATATGATGTACAGTTGGTGAACAAGATGGGAACCAGCATTAACAATGAGGAGGAGAGGAATAGATGACAATGAAGAACTTGATGTGACCACTAATTAAAATTAATATTTTTGAAATATTTAAATAAAAGTTCAGTAAAAGAAACACACAACAACAATAAAACCTTTTAATATACTATTCTGTGATTCTATATCTATTAATAGGAAGGTGGCTTCATAATTTGGATTTTGGGTTTTCTACCTAAGAGCTCAAAAAGTATCTAGCACAATTTTTGTAAGCATCAATTCTAATTAATTTCCTTTCTGTAGGTTTATATGTCTAATTGCTTTAGAATAGCTGAGCCTATGACGCCATAAAAGAGAATAAAAACCTCATTTGCCATTACTCTCCTAATATCCTGCATTCAGCTAGGATAGGGTTAATTTTCACAAGAAGCTGGGAGGGGCCACAGCCAGGATAAACAACTGAAACATCCAATGGGCTATGTGGTACTATACTGACCTTATACCCTCTATGCAAGGTGAGGGCTGGTCAGAATAAGCTTTCCTGATTTGAGGGGGCTCAGGGATAGTCACATTGTATATCACTCATTTCACACATTATTTCGTTAGTAATATTGTTATTCCTGTTGTTTCTTCTCTCTTTGTATTGTTATGTTAGGGTGTCCTTATCTCAACCCACAGAGTTTTACCTCTTTCTCCCAATTCTCCTTCACATCCCACTGGGAAGGGGAGGGGGTTTGGGGGGAGGAGTAAGAGAGTGGCTGCATGGTACTTAGTTGCCAGCTGGGGTTAAACCATGACACTCGTGGGCAGTGATTTGAAGTAGGCACAGCTAAGAGGAAGCAAGTAGTGTATACGCTTTATTATCTACCCATTCTTTACTCTAGGACAAGGAGTCCTGAAAGATGACAGAAGGGACAGTAAATCATGATTAGGAAACATGCTTTTTACTGATGATTACAACATTCTTTAAGAAGGAAATTATGTTTTCTCTATGAAACAACTTTCTTTTTGCTGTTTTTTCAAAACGATATCCTAACTAAACCCCACCATATTCATAATTTCATAGACCTTTGGAAGAAGTCCTTGCCAGAATGTTGCATGTCTCTTACAAATATGATATTCTTTTCATGTGGATTTAGTTCAATAACAAGAACAGATTAACCTTTTCAGACTGCATGAGGTTTCATTATTGCTAAACTAAGTATTGCACCTATGTCAGACTTGACTTCAGGGTAAAGTTAGCTGTTGAGGGACCTTGACCCTAAAGTTTCATCTGTTTTCAATTTCCATTTAATAAACACATTCAAACTTCATTGCTTAATTACAACACACATCAATGAATTTTAAATTTTGATTAGGTAATAATTCTGTGTGATTCTCTGGATCATTTGAGGATAAGCCCATGAAACACCTAATCCATTCTGATGCGTTCCAAGAAGGGCATTCATATATATGCTTTAGACTCATTAACATTTGTTTTCTATCTACCCAGAGGTACTTCACTTTATGATAACATAAGCATTTGTATTGTTAGTCTCCCTTCACGCTCTGCAGTATATTTTGTACTTCTCAAATATTGTTTCATCTCTCTTACTGTGCAATAGTGACCAGGTTTTAGATCTTACAAAACATAGATTCCAGAAAAGAGAGAACAATTCTATTACATGATCTTGTGTTAATCCTATTTTATTAAAAAGCTGAGTCAGGCTTTGGATTCATCAGATAACCATCCAACCACTGAGAAAATGAACCAGCCAAAAGTGATTAGCCATTAAACTCTGGGTGGACCAGTGTGGCAGGTGCAATCCCCCTCCCTTGACAAGCAAACAAAACCAGGACATCACAAAACAGTTCCTTTAAACTACACCTGTCATCTGGCTCCTGAGAGTCTCCACCCCCATAGCTTATTTTTGTTTGGAGTTGCTCCCTTAGGCAGTTAGAATGACCACAGATCACCCTTAACTAGGGTATAAATGGGGCACTGCCTAAGAATCTGTTGAGCTGGTTCTTCACAGAGTTGTGGGCTTGGCAGTTGGACCCTCCCCTTGGAGTCCCAGTCTAAGGATGGCTTGAGTCCCCAGGGATTGAATGAGCCTTGCCCACCTTCATCTGAGTGATATCTTGGGCATGCTTGTGTGGGAGGTTTCCCCTTTATGTGTGAGCGTATGCCTATTTTGGTTCTTCTTGCTTTAAATTAGTTGCGTAGCAGATATGTTCTGAACTTGTAGTAGACATCTGAACTTGTTCAGTTCTTGTCAGAAGGAATGCTGGGCTGAGTACTCCATTGCAATAAAAATCCCTTTTGTGACAGCAGCTTCTGTCTTGTTTCATGGATGCCTCCGTTACAACCACACTGTTTCCTGACCCTTTTATACATGTTTCAAGTGCACATGTAAAAGCACAGAAGTAACAGGTTTTCTCTTTAAGAGATATGTTTTATACTGGGAATTTTAATCACCTTGTTATGTTGGCATGGATAATAAACAACAACAAAAAAAAATCACTTCCTCTTGTATTACAGATTTTATTAGTAAGCTTTTATAAAAACAAAAAAAAAAGAAAAGAAAACAAAACAAAGAACAAAACAAACAAACAAACAAACAAACAAAATTAAGTCTGGGCTATTTAGAGATATATTAAACCCTCGGCAAAACTGGTATGGGCTTCAGTGTCATTTTTCTAGTAAATGTTATATTCAGTGTTCTAGTTGACTGTATCACATGGGACCCAGGATGCTGTTATACAAAATTTGGGGAGAGAAAAAAAGGACCACCTAAACTTGTAAGCATACTTGTGGCACTTTTCTTGTATGGAATATCAATAGTATTTAATGGATCTTTAAGATTGAAAGCCCTACCTAGGAGTGTTTTAAAGGACTGAAGCACTAATGACCATGAAATAAAGTTGATTGTCAGATTAGGTGTAAATTGGATTAAGTTTCATTAATATATATTAATTTTGGTGGATTTGACTTTTGCTTGTCTTACTAGGGTTATTAGGGAAATTCTCAAGCGTGGAGTTAAGCTGTTTTACTTTTTTAAGTAAAAGATTCTTATAAAGGAAAAGACATTCCTTTTGTTTTCATAACCCCATTTCTGGCAGAACTAAGTGATCAAAGGGTGTAGAAGGTACATCTTTTCCTTAAACAACACATCTGACTTGTATGTCATTTGCATATACTGTGCAGTATAATTATGGCAGTTTATTTCATGCGCTTAAAATCAGTAAAATTTATTTTTGTCCATTACACTTTTGCAACTTCATTAAGGAGTCACACGTTCCACATATTAGCAAAGCTTATGCTGTCAAAACAGCTAAACCCTGCAAATGTTTTTATGCAGTTAACAGAAGAGAAATGTTTTCTTCTATGTTAAAGGAAATCAGCCCTTACTATCTTACCTAACCAAATTTTCAGTGTGCTGGTCTTCCCATATTTTCGGTTATGTACTCCTTCACATTTCAGGGAAACTTTCATATAGTCTGTTATATTAACAACTGAAGATTAAAAGACTAGGGCAAACCCTCTACAACGGTAGGCTTCACTAAATAGCCAGTCTATAGAAGATAGTGACTGTCTCTCCTCACACCTTGTTTCTTCCCTACTTCTAGATATGTGTTGCAAGCTAGCTGCTTTTTATCCTTTTTATGAGATGTATTTTTTAAGTTAATACTTCAGTTTTCTCACTGTGATCTTTTAAGTATAAAGAAGTGTTTATACAGTTTTTATGTAACACTTCATCAGGGTATATTAACCAGTAGAAGAAATGTACTCTATTTGTCAAAATCCCTTTTGAAATCTCATTTGGCTAAGTAAAGAAGAATTTAATGAATAATTGCAATTGCAAAAGTGCTTTGATTGCTTTCACTCATTATCTGAACAACTCAAGTATTTGTGTGTATATTCTTCCAATCTTTTTAGATATCTTCTAAAAGAAATTCAGTTACAAATAAAACATCAAGTCACATTACATTCAGCAGCATTTTTTTTTCCTATTAACAAGTTTTGTGTCAATAGTAAAGATTACTCTACACCGAGTTCTCATTGACATTTTTTGATATTACTTTGGAGGTGGAAGTGGAGGCCATTCACAAAGGAAACTCAGTTTTGCTATTGGAACTAACATGAAGGAGAAACTTCCTGAGTAACTGTTCAATGGCAAGTGAAATTCATGCTTCATACATTTAATGAAAATAAAATAATCTCCAAAACTTACAATTCACTTCCAATCAGACATGGTTTTCCAATAGTGTGTAACAATTACCTAACTGCTTCATCCAGCTATGTGTTTTCCTTGTCTTTAGGCATGGCTGTATTTTTTCAGCCAAGGATTCAAAACAGCTGTGACACTGGTATAAAGCAGCAGAATCAACAGCAAAATTTGTTGGCATAATGCTTTTCCTACTAAGTAACAACTAATTTTCCTTGCCTCCCTCCCTCTGCCCCACTCTTCATTCCTTTCCCTTTTTCCTTAAAAGGCTATGTCTTCAGCAAATCATCTTTCTTTCCCAACATACTACAAAAAGGATTTCAGAACCTATTACAGGTTTTTGTGATTATTTGTTATCCAACCCTATTTGAAAAAGTTGCAATGTTTAACATTTTTTAACATTTCCTCAAGGACACAGTCTATCACACAAAAACAAGGTAGTGAATCACACAAAATTAATGACTGTAATTTTTAAGAAATGTGACCAATTTCCATTAAGTGCATGCAGCTTTCTGTTTCAAGTCAAAAGCATCCAAATCAATACTGCAAACAACTTGCATTTAAGCCTATAATCAATACTTGCCAATGGTGAATGAACATCAATTATTAATAATGGATGTGGATTGGGTTATCTTACTTGTGTCTGCTTTTAGAATATTCTAAAGGATTGCTCCTTTACAGTGCTCCTTTACCAAATGCATCTGTGACAGAGGTATCACAGTCCTTAACATAAGAAAAGTCAAAATTGCTGACAAATAATATTTGCTAGCCACACATAGCCCACGATGGCTTCTAACTTTTTACCTAAAACCTAAGTTTTCCATTAAATCTGAACATCATAGTCATTGGATGCATGTACCACAGGACAGAGGGAACAAGCCTTGCTGCAACAGACGAATAGATCACAAAAAGAAATATCAAGATCCTCAAAAAGCTGTAAAGCAGCATGGTGTCATTTGCCTTAGTGACTACACCTACAGGGATTGGAGTGTTTGCCTCTTGATTCTGAATCTTTGTGTTGCTCTGTTGTTCCGTGAAGTCAGAGACTCTGTCTGATCACTCAGTAAAGCAGCATGGAAAACTGGTGCCTAGGTCAGAGGGGAGGGATGTTACTATGCAATATCCCAAAATGAAGATTCCGAAGCTTACCTTCTGTGGTCCAGATCTCACCACATCTGTAAAACGTAGTAGACCTGCACAATAAAACAGCAACAGGAATGGAGTTAATCTCATTTAGCTGTCTATGAATCAGGCGTGTGATCTCAGTGTGTAATTTAAGCTCCGTTTGCAGGCAAAGGGGAGGTAAATATCCAAAGGCAATTCAACCCACTTTTGTTTGTCACCCACATTAATAAAGTATATATTATCCCCACAAAGTTATGCTTTCTCCCATAACTGAGAAGAGAAATCACAAAATGGAGACTGTGAAAGAATAAACAAACCTCAAGGTTGCTAAAGCTGTGAGAAGAATACTTTTGTGTGAGAAGAACTGAGAATTTGATACAGGAAAGGAAAACAAGTAATTTACTGTGTTAATATTGAAATTCCTTTCAGAATACTTTAAAGACACTTCACTTTAAAACACAGACTGATGTAGCCCAGCTTCCAGTTTTGCTTCACTGGCAGTCTGTTCCAACATCCTACCTGTAATTTCTCTTCTCCTTTTGTCTCCAACTTAGTTTTGAATTTTAGTTTCCAATACTGTTGCAATATGATTATCCTCTTCTGGCTCCATTCAAATTGGTCATGCCTCCATCTTATATTGTTTGGGCACTGGCAAATGAATTTTTGCAATGTAAGGTAGAAAAGATATGTACTTTCAGTTCAGTGACCTCCTTATAGATCCAAACCCAATAAACTGTAGAAATGTAATTGCAGAAAAGTTGCAGGAAGTTCATAGAATAGTTTGGGTTGGAAGGCACCTTTAAAGGTTCTGTCCAGTTTCTTTCTAATTTGAGATATTAATTCTAAGAATATTGATCATATTCTTAGGAGGACACAGTGTGGCAGAAAGACAGAAGTTATATTCCCAGTTTTAAAATTCTGAACTTAATTTAAAAATATTGAAAAATCATTGAGGAAAAATTTACCAAAAAAAGTTTATTTAGGCATAATAGTTTTTCAAAAAGATTTGAATTGTTTAGGTTGAAATAATGAAAACTCAGCCTAAGCCAGACTTCCCTAATAATATAAAAATAATATCACAGCTAATTTAATAACTTTTTTTGACGAAGAATATAGTCATATCTCAAAGCTGGTTATTGAGAATAGATGTTAAATAACTTCAGTGAAACATGACAAAATACGTAATGAAAAGTGGAAGAATATTAATTGAAGAATAACATTCAATAAAACTCATCCTGCCCCATCTGAATGAAACAACTTTAGATTTGATGTAAATAACTGTCAGTCAGAGGCCATAGAGGCTGAATAAATTTCCTGGAATATCTCAACCTCCCAGGACAAAGGAATTTATCACTACATAGCATCATCAACAGATGTGAGGTAAATACATCCTTCAGTGGTTTCAGCCAGGACAATTTCTTCCCATAGAGTATCAGTGCCTTGTCAGGAGAGCAGTGGGATCATATTCAGCTACACCCTGCCCACAGAGACCCACAATATGGTAGATGCTTTTAAGATTTTCACTTATCTGTGTCAGACAAGCTATGCTTTATAAAAATGATGATCAGTAAGCTAGGGAGAGAAGTGACGTAACTGATGACATAATTGTTTATAAATTTATCATGTACAGCTTCAACATGGAAGCATAAGACCCTCACCCAAACACTGTAGTGCCTGAAATGGTGCCTTAATCTCAACTCTTCTTTCAAGGCAGACGTCACTCTGCAAGCCGGGCAGCTACACAGAGTGATGGCTTCTCTCCAGGGTCACCAAAGTCCCACATCAGCTGTAGCCCTGCACACTGTAAGCAAGTGTACTGTTTTGCTTAATGTGGTAATTCTGGAAAATTTGCCATGATCACACTATTAGAAGTGGCAGCTGAATTACACAGTATGAGCTTTTATATAGACACTTTGTTTATTTTTTTTATTGAAATAACATCTGGAGAAGAAAATATTTCTTTCCAAGCTGACTTCTTCTACACAATTCAATATATCCTTTTTTCCTTGATGGGCTTCTATAAACTGTGTCTCAATATGTTCTTCTCAACAGGGATACCAGTAATATTCTAACTCTAAATGTGAGATGGATGCTATGCTGCTTTCACTAAATGAAAAGCATATGGGCTTTTTCACTGTAAACATTTAACATATTGTATTTCACTTCATTCTTTGAATGTCATTCTGTCTGACTTCTCATTGCTCACATTTAAGAATACCTGCAACACTTCTGTGGTCAGATTTATGGAATTACTGTGCCTAAGTAAAAAATACTGATAATGGTATATTGGTTTATTAGAGTTTGGTTTTTTCAGAGTTTGGATTAATGAATTGTATAACTTTGTATCAGGTTAAGTGATGCATTCTAATGAAACTTCCACATTTCTCCCACAGATAAGATCCATTGTGTTTGTACCTTTTCTATATCAATGAAAGCAGCACTGTGTTGCAGAAAGTGAAAAATTGGAATGATAGCAAATATTACTGATTGACATTTCTCTGAATTGACATTTTTCTAATTCTTTTTATAGTTAAGGCCTCAGTCCAGCCCTATGGAGATAATTTTGATCTGATGTGTCATGGTAGTTGAGTTACACATCAGTAATAATTTGCTGATGATTTATTTCTCTCAAGATTTTAAGTACGAATATCTACCGCTATTGCAGTCTTTAACATGTGAGATCAATGCAGAAAAATTCTGAGACATGGGCAGTGAAAAATTCTATGTTCAGATTAGCATGAGGAGATTTTAATTAGCAAAATACATGCAAAATTTGCCAGGAGATATCAGCATATAAACTACAGAATTCAAATGAAATTGGGTCATGCTAGAATAACAATGTCTCTTTTAGAAAAAGTTCTATTCATTCATGTCTAAATTCTTTAACACAGGTAGTATCTACTTTTAGTGATTATGAAGAAAAGTCAGAAATATGGACTAAAGACAAACCACTGCAGAGGAAGAGAAGTCAAATGATTTCTTATTCTCTGAGAAAAATATTTTGACTGTTATTTCCTCTTCTCTTGCCTTTGTGACAAAAGTGAGAGGATTTATGGAGTAATGAGTAGTCCCACTGAGACGAGCAATCTAGTCAAGCTCTGCTGAGGACGCTAGTGTTACAGTCCTTAGTGGACATCAGATAGGAGGGCTTTGGCAGTGAAGCTTGTGCACTTGCAGCACAGACCCAATGGGCCTGCAGCTCAGCAAGGCTGTGTCCCCTTTATCATCTGCTCTACACAACCTCCTCTGTAAGAGCTTATACTATTTTTTCTGGCCTGTTAGGTATTATGTCCATAAGAGATTCTACAATTTATGTCGATAGATATAAACTGACTAGACATGACACTAGCTGAGTTTGCATGTAAGTAAATCTCTGGGAGACTTTGACCCTCTCCAAAGCCACGCATACAGTTTGGATGTTAGAGGAGCTCAGCAGAAATTGGTATCACTTGCTCACTACAAAATTATTCTTTCTCTATAGTTTGGCTATGTTTTCAACATCTATCACTCCTCTCTTGATGAGGACTACTATCTCAAGTAGATTTCCTTACTCCAGTGCCACTCAGATTAATTTTTTAATTTTTTCACCATATTATACAAATTAAAAATCATCAAAGGTAATGGTATATGAGGACCTGCTAGGAAAGCTTCAGTTGGATCCCTTTAGATAGAAACTTGACTTAAGGTGTCCACTTGGTCATACTTTTTAATATTTTTAAACTTAATGTGAGTAAATACCTCAGATCATCAGAATTCACAGTGTGAGTGGGACTGCAATAATGCCAGATTTTGATTCTGTGATGAGGACCTCCACTAGCACCTACAGTCCCACTCACAAATATTAAAAAAGCATCAGTGTCTTTCTTGTAGTGAGGGCCCTAAAACTGAACCTAGTATTCAAGGTGCAGCCTAAACAGTGCTGAATACAAGGGCATAATCACGTCTGTCATCTTGCTGGTCACAGTATTTCTGATTTCAACAGGCTGGGATGCTGTTGACCTTGCTCACCTGGACATGCTGCTGGCTCATGTTCAGGCAACTGTCAATCAACATGCCAGGTCCTTTTCCACCAGGCAGCTTTCCAGCCACTCTTTCTCAAGCCTGGGGTATTGCATGGAGTTATTGTGACCCAAATGCAAGTCCCGGCACTTGGCCTTGTTGAACCTCATACCGTTATCCTCATGTTATTGATCCAGCCTGTCCAGATCCCTCTGAGGAGCCTCCCTACCTTTCAAGCAGATCAACACTCCTGCCTAAATTGGTGTTGTTTGCAAACTTTCTAAGGATGTCCGTGATTCCCTCATCAGATCATCAATAAAGATATTAAATAGAACAGGCCTCTGTAACGAGTCATGAACACCATTTGTGACTGGACACTGTCCTGGTTCAGCTAGGATAGGGTTAGTTTTCATCAGAAGTGGGGAGGGAGCTACAGCCAGGACAGACAATGGAACTAGCTGTTAGGTTATTTGGTACCATGCCGATGTCATGATCAGGACATAAGGACCAGGATAGGCACATCTTTTTCATTGTGTGGTCTGGGGTTACGCTGTCATTTCCATTCAGAGCTAACCTGGCCTGTTCTTTGTCTCACTTGCTTTATGTATTGTTTCATTACTGTTATTGTTATTGCTATTGCTTATTGCCCCTTTTGAGGAGTTGTGTTAAATTCTTATTTCAACCCACAGAATTGTGTATTTTTCTCCCTTTTCTCCTTCCTGTTTGTGGGGTGGGGAGGTCGTGAAAGTTGCTGATAGAGCATCCATGTGGTGCCCATGTCCTGGCTAGATCTAAATCACGACACCATTGTGTATTTTTCTCCCTTTTCTCCTTCCTGTTTGTGGGGTGGGGAGGTCGTGAAGGTTGCTGATAGAGCATCCATGTGGTGCCCATGTCCTGGCTAGATCTAAATCACGACACCACCAGCTGGATTTAATTTACTTAATTTACCACCACTCTGTGGGCCTGGCCATCTAGACACTTTTTTACCCAGAGGAGTCTACACCCATCTAAGACAAGAGCAGCCAGTTTCTCCAGAAGAATGCTGTGGAAAACATTGTCAACAGCTTTACTAAAGTCTAGGTAGACAATATGCACAGCCTTTCCCTCATCCACTGAGAGGGTGCTCTTGTCATAGAAGGAGATCAGGTTAGTCAAGTAGGATCTGCCTTTCAAAAATCCTCATTGTCCTGTGTATCCCACATGATGGAACTCAGGATTATCTGCTCCATAACCTTCCCTAGCACTGAGGTCAGACTGACAAGCATGCAGTTTCCCGTGTCCTCCTTTCAGCCCTTCTTGGAGAAAGGCATCACATTTGCTAAATTTCAGCCAACTAGTACCTCCCCAGTTATCCACAACTGCTGATAAATTACAGAAAATGGCTGGATGAGCATATCTGCCAGCTCCCTCAGTACCCTTGGGTGGATCTCATCCAGCCCCACAGACATGCATGTGTTTAAGTGGTGTAGTAAGTCACTGTCAGTTTCCTCTTGGATTATGGAGGGCTTCATTCTGCTCTTAATCCTTATCATCTCTCTTAGGGGACTGGACACTTAAAGCACAACTGGTCTTACTATTAAAGACTGAGGCAAAGAAGACATTCAGTACCTCAGTGTTTTCCTCCTCCTTTGTCAGTATGTTTCTCTATGCATCCAATAAAGGATGGAGATTCTCCTTAGTCCTCCTTCTGTTGTTAATGCATTTATAGAAACATTTTTAATTGCCTTTTATAGCAGTCATCAGATTAAGTTTTATTTGGGCTTTGACCTTTCTAGTTTTCTTCCTGCATAGATTCACAAAATTTTTGTAGTCTTCCTGAGTGGCCTGACCCTTCCACAGGCCATAAACTTTCCTTTTCTTTCTGAGTTGTAGCCGAAGGTCTGTGTTCAGCCAGGCCATTTTTCTTCCCTGCTGGCTCATCTTATAGCACACCAGCACAGTCTGCTCCTTCCCCTTAAAGACTTCTCTCTTGGGGAATGTCCAACCTTCCTGGACTCCTTGACCCTTCATGACTGCCTCTCAAGGGGCTCTGTAAATCAGTCTCCTGAACAGGCCAAAGGCTGCCCTCTGGAAGTCTAAGGTGGCAGTTGTACTGACACCCCTCCTTACTTCCCCAAGAATTCAAAACTCTACCATTTCATGATCACTAGGCCCAAGATGACCTCCAACATTCATATCACCCACAAGCCCTTCTCTGATCACAAACAACGGATCTAGGAGTGAACTTCCCCTGTTGACTCATTCACTGTATTGACTGATAAGATTTGGGCCTGGTATTTAGCAATAAAAGCATCATTTGAATCTCCACAGTTCACAACAAGGAATAGCTGTTTTTTCTTTTGGAACAATGGTAAATTGTGAGCTGTAAATCATGCATTTTATGTATACTAGCTTTCTGATCAGACAGCTGTGAAAGACTTTCTGTTAAATCACTTGACCTGAGGTAATATAACTGATAGGTTATTCTTACTTTACCTGATCCTGAGGTGACAATGTAATAATTAAGTCGGGAAGTTATTTTGTCACTCTAAGATTTCATATACTTTTGAAGGAAGACAATCCCTGTCACATGTCAGAACAATGTAACAAGGTAAAAGCAAAGGAGGAAAGAAAGGTCCTCTAGAGCTCAAATTATGTACAAGTGTATTTTTTTAAATAATATCTTGCAGCTTTTTAATTCATTATAATTTAAACCAAAACAGATATAAATTCCTCACCTAGCTTCAGTTTATTCTGTTAGTGGTATCTCATCTACCTACAGAAAAGCAATCCTGAAAATATTTAGGCTTGATTCTGTAACTAATGGTTTTCTGCTGACCTACTGAGCGGCCAGGGCTCTGCAGCCTGCCAAGTGTGACAAGTGTCATCAAGTACATGAACAATCTAAATTAAAATTTGTGGAACTAGGATGCTGCATTTTCAGATAGGAAAGTTCTTTCAAAGTTTCATATTAGTATCTAAACAAACAAAAAGATTCAGATTTTATTACAGTAGTCTGTTGGGAAACCAGAAAAGAGCAAAAGGAATTACCTGTGCTTTGGTAAATATGTTAATCTAACGTCATAAACAAATCAATTCTAACTTATTTTGGCCAGACTTTTCACCAAATTTCTCCATAATCCTGAATACCATAAATGCTCACATACAACAACATATTGTATAGGGCCAGGAAAAAGCCCTTCCTGATTTACTTTCGGCTAGATTAGGTGAAAGATTTAGGGTAAGCCCCAGACCGCTCACATGGGACTTTGGTAGAGTTCAGGTGCCTTCGTCACAACACTGCTGGACCTTATCACACTGAATATCTTCCTTTTCAAAATTTTTTGTAAGATTCTGATAAGAACATATGAAGATATAAAAGATACTTCAGATCTTCATTTTTTTTTCCAAAGTTCTCTTTCCCGGTTTTGTTACTGAATATTTTTTCTTTTTCTTTAATTCATGCAATGTAATTAGTGTTTAATCAGATTATATCAGAATTTTTCTCTAGAAAATGAAGTCTTCTGTGCCCTAAAGGAATATGCGTGGTTTTGTTCATCTTCCATAGTTCTGGGTTTGTTTCTTAAATTGTTTTGATTATTCCTTAGGAATATTCTTGATATATCTTCTATTTTTTCTATTTTTCCTACACTGCAGTAATGTGTTACTCTTGCACTGCTGTTTAAGTCCTCGGTTTTCATCTATTTCTTGGATATTTTCATCTTGCTTTTGATGTCATTCCCTTAACCTCTCTGTTTTCTAAGATGTAACCTCATTGTTTTCTAAGAATTTTGACTCAAGCTTCCTGCTCCAGGACACAGATAATTTTTTTCTGAAGGCATGCTCAGGCATCAATCTGTATTCATTACTGTGCCTTGCTGATGTCACAGATTTGGAGTAGAACTGATTGATTTTTATTATTGGATTTCTTAATGTAGTTTAAAGTTCTGATTTCTATACTGTCAGAAATATCCTTTCTGATACACACAGTCTTCTTTGATCTTTTGAAATATCTCTTGCAATAATAAAAAACCCTTTTCTTCAAGGTTGTCAGTGAAGGAACTGCTTTAGGGAGCTGGCTTGTTGAGCTCTGGTTTTTGTTTTGTTTTTAAAAAAATTAAAACTGGATTCTATAGAAATATAGCCATAAGCTAACATGATTGCTGTTGTTGTTGTTGTTGTTTTCCTCAAGTGCTTTGATATTAATGACCTCAATTACTTTATGAGTAAAAGCTAATAAACCTTCAGTGGGAAGCCTGTCTTGCTAACCCAGTTGCACCTATGCTTCATAAGGCCATAAATTGAGAAAAAAAAAAAGGAGAATCATTATTCAATACCGAACAAATATGCAATAACAGAAAATAGCTCTTTTCCTTTATCTATGAGAACAGTTTCTGAAGTCATTTCTGTACTGCTGTCTGGACCAGTCACATATACGGCCCATTTCTTCTCCAATATCCCCATTGACATGCTTAGAGTTCGATTTTCCAGTCACACTATCTTCAACTATGATTTCTGTTTTCCCTTACTAGCTGTATCTGGAGAGGGCTATGTCTTTTTCTTTCCTCACTTTTTATCCTTGTTACTACTCCATGCAAGAATTTCATAAGCATGAAATAGACTCTTCACTCAACTTGCTTAAAATATATGTTTGTGCACAAACATATCCTGTCATTATTTTGCCAAAGAATTTGAGCAAGAAAACATAGTTAATAACTTTTAGAGATAAATTTCTTCCTCTTCCTGGCTTTAGTTACATCTTATTTAAGATTTAGAAAAGCTTAGTTCTATATATAGTTTTTTAAAATCCAGAAAAAAAAGAGAAACCAAAGTAGGAATGATCCGCTAATTTATTTAATAATATGTGGCTAGATACACTAAAAAGAGGAAGGTATAATCAGTGCTTTAGGAGTACGAGTTATTTCACTGCATTAATTGTCCTACCTGATGAAGTACCAGACCTAAGCCCCATTTGTCTGCACTGTGAAGTGAAACATTTTTGTTGTGTTTAAGGAACAAGTCTACCATAGATTTCCCTTGTGGAGAAGATCAGTTTTCAATGAAAGCTGAGTAATCTGTATTTATAGGCTGTGGCATTCACCTACTTAAGCTTCTTTGGAATATAGAATAAACCATAATCAAGATAAAGCAGCAGTTAATTTATCCAGGAGATAGCCATCTCTAAAGCAGTTTCTTTGCAATCTTTGCCTGCTACATTGACCTTTGTTGAGGATATAATTAATGCTCTTACATAACCAAGAGTAACGACTGATATCCTGACAACAGTCTTAAAACTCACTGCTTTCCCTGAAGTATATGTTCTATGATATGTATGTGCATGTAAATACACATCTAAACTTACAATGGCTTCATAAGGTTTCAGTCACGTAGGAGAGAGAGGTTCCTGGTTGCAACATAAATTGTGGAGTACGTCATCTCACAACAGGTGTGACAAATGTTTATGTAAGTTTTAAAGATAGCACTGGTTGAAAGAGTACATTTTATGCATGAAAAAGTCTCTTTGAATCTGTATTTCGTTAATCAGTTCTGTCATAAACATTTGCTGATTCTGAGTATTTCAGCTTCTGAGTGCTTAATTTAACTTGGCCCCATATTCAGGAGACGGAGACTTCCTCTTCTCTAAAACTCACACCTTCCTTAGAGAATCTGTTGAGGGATCAAAAGTATCAGGGGTGTGAAGTATCTTCGCCCAAGTTTATCTGCTTAATAGCTAAGTACCTAGTTCGAAGCAGTCATCCAGCTCCCTCTGTAGCTGGCAGGGAGAGATAAGTGCAAGCTAAAGCAGTGATATGAGAGCTGGAAAAAATACAAAATCTAATTAATGTAGCTGTGCAAGTGACATAATGAAGAACCTGAGAGTGACTGACAAGCTGACAGAAAACAGACTAAAAGGCAAGATGTCTGTAGCCCATCAAAGGTCTGAAGCTCACTCAAACACCTGTGCTGTAGTATTGTAAACAGCAAGATGCGCAGAACCAGTAATGTGCATATATGATCTCTAAAGGTATAGAGTGTAAACTAAACATATTGTGCTACTAATTGCTAATGTTTGTGTGTGTATGTGTGTATGGGCACACAGAGAGCTCACTTACCCCAGAGACTTGAGAGTGGTCAGTGGGAGAAAACAGCTGATGGTCAGCAGAACACAGATAAGGAGAGAGTATCCACTCAAAAACCTTACAAAGCTGTTTCATCCAAAACATCTGGGAAAATTACTCTTTGTAACTAGTCATCTCCCACTGATTACAGACCAAGGCTAGTTTGACAGTTTCTTTAGAATCTTAATTTTTGTGGAGTTTTAGTGCAGCCCATTCCAAGTGCACTGGAGTGAACTTTTGATGCCAGCTGAATTTTCATTAATGACAACAGAGCTCTGACATTAACCACACAGCTGAAAAAACTAAAATTAATATTTAAGTCTGGCACACGTACCTCTAATGATCATAATTAGTGCTGAAGGGCAGATACCTGGACCTTCAGTCACTAGTCATCTACAGATGGTAGTAGATATGCAGAAGCAACTTGGACTTTCAAGAAAACTAGACTTTTTTTTATATTTTGGTCATATGCACTGTACTACATGGAACTTACACTGGAGGTGAATTAATTATTCAGTCTTTCAGTGATTACTGCATAAAATCAAAAGAGAAGAGAAGGAAAAGAATATTATAATTTCCCTTATGGGAATGTTAGACTTTTAATAGTTATCACATATCAGATAGACAATAACTTGACCTTTTACTTTATGGTGGAGTTTTCTGACTTTCACAGGCTTGTTTAACCAGTGTATTTCCTTAACTACCTTTTAGTTTACTAAGACCTCAAATCATCCCAAAGCTGGTCCATCTCCTCTTCCCTATGCTACTTATGAGATGAAGTGGAATAATTAGTTTCAAATAGAACTGCAGAGTAAATAATTTTTTTGGCTTCTAAGGTCAAATCTTAAAATCTCTGAAGAAATTTAAATGAAATGAAAGTAAGTTCTTATTTGGATACTCAATGCAATTCACAGACTTAATTAACAAAAATAAAGAAGATCTCACCACTATCAGGACTTTTTATGCAGTGTCTGACTTTCACTTTTTATATTTAACAAGTGCAGACTATACAGGTTCTCAGATGACAATGCAGAACGAAGAAGAATGTTGTTCCATAGCACAGCAAAACTGAATATAGTTCGGTGTACAAAATAACAGCAAAATCAATGGCTGTGTTGCCAGGATAATATATTTTAAAATGTATGATATAAGCCATAAAAGAAATTGGTTTGGGTCTCAGCTTTTGATCTGTCCTTTACTTTTAAACAAAAAGCAATGAATAAAGTTAATAGACATTATCACTGTCATATTTCTATTAGTTTCCTAAAAAAAATAGCCATCCTTGAACCAATTCTCTACAGTGTCACTCCTGGTTTTGAATGGTATATTCTCTTATATAAGTTACGGTTTAGGGTTAGGGCTGCACCCAGACTTATGTCAGATGCTCTCTGTTAACCCCCCTCCCCCACAAAGGGGAAGAGAAAGGGAATAGGGAAGAGAGACTTATCAATTAAAAAAGTAAATCAGCTTTAATGAGAATTTACTACAACTACTACTACTACTAGTAATACAATGGAATATATGCAAACACATACAAAACCAGTATTGAACCCAGCTCCCCCCTGACGGCAATGCGTTGCTATTATCCCCAATGCTGGGAAGCAGCTCTCAGGGAAAAGTTCCAGGCTGGCAATTGCGTACAGGTGCTGGATTTTGGAACTCAGTTCAGGAACACAGGGCTTGGGATCAAAGGCAGAATGGATGAAATCCTCCTCGTATGCCCACCATTGAAGGAGAAACCAAGGAAGGAAGGAGGTTGACCCTTGTGATCCCTAAGCTTTTATAGTGAATATGACAGATATGGGATGGAATAACCCATTGGTCAATTTAGGGTCTTGTCTTTTCCTCCCTGCAGGTACAAGCAGGTACAAGCTTCTGCGTGGTACAGAAGCTTGGCAGTGACCTTGGTCTGCATACCAGTCCTTGGTAGTAGCTCTAAACATGCAGACACTGTATGCTGTTAACTTCAGAAAGTGCAGTTAATTAGAGGAGCTTTAGATGAAAAGTAAAATCACTGAACAGAATTAGTTCTGTTCTACAACAAACCAGGACATCTTATAACAAGCAGAAATATGCAGTGGTGAAAACTTGTGTGAATGAGTCACTTTTTGTGGTGTCTAATTTATTTACTCTGGAGAGTTCACAAAACAGACAAGCTCCAGTACTTGTAATCAGTGTCATTCCTGCCAGATTTTTCTGATGTGTGAACCCAGTACCTCCGCTGAAGCCTGCTAGCAGGGAACAGGGAAACTAAGGGAAATCATAAAATCATAGAATGGTTTGGATTGAAAGAGACCTTAAATATCGTCTAGTTCCAACACCCCTGCCCAGGACAGGGACACCTTCCATTAGATTAGGTGGCTGAAAACCCTATCCAGCCTGTCCTTCAACTCTTCCAACGTGGGGGCATCCACAACATCACTGGGCAAGCTGTTCCAGGACCTCAATACTTTTACAGTGAAGAGCTTCTTCCTTACATCTAATCCTACCTATATTTAGTTTAAAACCATTACTCCTTGTCCTGTCACTATACTGCCTGATAAATAGTCCCTCCCCATCTTTCCTGTAGGCCCCCTTTAAGTACTGGAAAGCCTCTTTAAGGTCTCACCAGAGCCTTCTCTTCTACAGGCTAAACAACCCCCGCTGCCCCAGACTGTCCTCATAGGGGAGATGCTTGAGCCCTCTGATTATCTTCACGGCCTTCCTCTGGACTCATTTGAGCAAGTCCATGTCTTTATGTTGAAGGCCTCAGAGCTCAACCAGGACTTCAACTGAGATCTCACAAGAGTGGAGTAGAGAAAGAGAATCACTTCCCTTGATCTCCTGGCTATGTGTCTCCCGATGCAGCCCAGGATGCAACTGACTTTCTCAGCTGCTAGTGCATATTTCTGGGTCATATTTATGTTTTCATTCACCACTAGCTCCAAATCTTTCTCTGCAGGGCTGCTCTCAATCCACTCATCACTCAGCCTGTATTTGCACTTGGGATTGCTCCAACATAGGTGCAGGATCTTGCACTTGACCTTGTTGAATTTCAAGAGGTTGGCATAGGCCTACTTCTCAAGCCTGTCAAGGTCCCTCTGGATAGTATCCCTTTCCTCCAGTGTGTCAACCACACCACACAACTCAGGGTTGTCAAGCACTGGAACAGGCTGCTCAGGGAAGTGGTGAAGACAGCATCCCTGGAGCTGTTTAAAAGAGATCATAGAATCATAGAATCATTTAGGTTGGAAGGGCCCTCCAAGATCATCAAGTCCAACCACCGAGCCACCAGGGCTCCAAAGTCCTCTGCCAAATCAGATCAGAATCTGTCAGGGTTGGAAGGGACCACAAGGATCACCCAGTTCCAACCCCTCTGCCATGAGCAGGGACACTTCCCACTAGATCAGGCTGCCCAGAGCCTCATCCAGCCTGGCCTTAAAGACCCCCAGGGGTGGGGCCTCAACCACCACCCTGGGCAACCCATTCCAGGTTCTCACCACTCTCATGGTAAAGAACTTCTTCCTCACATCCAGCCTGAATCTGCCCACTTCCAGCTTTGCCCCATTCCCTCTAGTTCTGTTGTTACTTGAGATCCTAAAAAGTCCCTCCCCAGCTTTCTTGTAGATGAGGTACTTAGGGACATGGCTTAGTGGTGGGTTTCATGGTGCTAGGTTAAAGGCTGGACTCAGTGATCTTTTTCCAAGCAAAACAATTCTATGATTCTGTGAAAAAGTATGGTTTTGTAAATAGAAAAAATTATACTGCTGTGGAGTCACAATTCATACACTTGTCTTTACAGGAGAAATTTGTTAGGTGGTGTGGAGATGGGCTGCTGTCTTACAGGTGAGTTTGGTTTGGAAGGAATTCCTATTCTTCAAACTGTTTATGCAAGAAGTGACTGATCTGAGTGACCAGCTCAGATTTTCATGCTCAATTTGTGTACACAACTAGATGATTTGCAGCTCACTCAAAAACATTGCATTTATACATAGCACACATTTTATTAGTATTCATTTTACTTTCTAATTATAAAGAGGAGATAATGTTAAATGAATCCTGTAAGGTTAGATGACTAAAGTCTTATCTTTGTAAACATGAAAGATCACACAGGCATGACAGTGGGCAATGAACCCTCCATACCTCAGTCAGAAAAAGAAGCTACTGCTCTGGCCCCAGGGCTGTCCCAAGGGAGGACCAGGCTCACAGGACAGGGGTCACCCAGCACTAGCAGTCAGTGGGGAAGCTCTCTAGGTCACCCGACAGACAGGGAGCATTGTCAAGGAGTACAGGGCTTGCTATGGGAAGCAGAGGAGAGCAGAGGACATATTATGGGATATTTAAGTATGGGAAGGGAAGGATCAAGATGTTATGGGGAGGAGCAAATGTCATATATTCACACTGATATCTGGCTCCCAAACTGAGTGTTGAAACTGCTCTATTAACATGCACTTTACCAGGAGGATATGTCCCAATCTCCTTGATTGTTTCATTCTTTAACAGGGAATACTCCTCAGCTCTGCAAAAAGAATAAGCTATCTCCCACTTTTCCACTGGTCCAGGTGGGGAATAATGTCTGTCTGGTCATCTCTCTGCTGTTTCAAGTATTTCATTTCATTATGGAGGACTCCATAGGCAGAAATGCCATAGAGATGGAAGACTTGGAGCTTCTTTGTATCAATCAGATCTTTACATCCACCTGGAGTTTGATGATCTGAGTCAGAGCTGGTAAGATTATAGTCAGCTTGGGTGAGGGAGAAGGGGGCAAAATATGTTCAGTGTTAATCTGTGTCACCTAGACTTTGAAGAAGTTCACACAGTCTTAGAAATCACACACAAACAACATCTACTTTGCAGAAAGTCTTTTGTGTTGTATAGCTAGACTTTTTTTCCTCTGGTCATTTAACCTAGTGTGAATACAGTGACCATTCCCTGCAGGATTGCAACTGTTTTAAACACAGGTTAAATTTTAAGCCCTGAACTACTTTGAAGTGTTCTTTCAAGTGACAACAGCATGAAACACTAGTGCAGGAAAGCAAAAGAGCTCAAGGTAAGGGCTGTTACTTTTCTAAAACTGGAAAATACAAGATTTCACAGAGCTGAATCTTGGCTTTTTAATTTCACCAGGGAGCAAGTTCACAACTTTTCAACCTGTCACTTGCTTTTGCAATTCATCAGACACCTCACATTGCCAGAACTGTCACATGGGCTTTCTGAGAAGTTTCAGAGAGAAGAGAGAGAGAGAGGAAGGAAAATAAATAAATAAATATATACAGCTTTCAGTTAGGAGATAGATGTGCCCTTTGACCTGAGTGGTTAACAAAGGAAACTCAAGGTTGCTCTGGTCTGGAGAAACTGATAATGGAGTTTTTCCTTCCTTACAAAGAGTTCCTAAATAACTGTTATCTGACCTGTAGGAATCACAGAGTAGAAGCATAGAGTTAGTTATGAGCAAAAAGGCCTTCAGAAAATATTTGCTTCATGAATGAGCTGTTACACAGACATTTTCAAAGTTGATAATTTATGTAAGGAAAGTTCAAATATATTTGTAGGATGCATGATAATTTGAAAATTATTTTCCTACAATCCACAAGAAAATGTGAATTAGTCAAAAAGAAACCAAACCAAAACCAAACCAAAACAAAACAGAACAAAAATGAATTAATTTAAATAAGATCTTATTTAGAAGAATAAAAAAAATAGGTACTAGAGTTAGTTTCATTTATCTTTATATACATAGATGGAGCACCTTTTTGGTTCATTATTTTCTGTCTTTAGGCTCCCTCTACAATCAAGGCCGATAGAAAGTATGACATTGATACTGGCTTTGCGGTTTACTATAGGGACTAAAAGGTCCTTGTACCCTCTGTCAAGGGAGCAGGATGGCTTCTGCCTGCTCTGCTGGAAGCTAAAGGTTAGCATCCTTTAAATCAGATCAGCTGCTTCATGTCAAAATTGCCATTCTGTGAGCACATAGGCCTAACTTGGTACATACTTGCCTATATGCTGCACATACTTTCTGCCCTGCACTTCTCTTGTGACTACAGCACAACTATGGCTCACCCCCTCACAATGGCATTTCCTTGTCACATCCCATTAAACATCTAGACAGATCGTGATGCTTAGAGCATGCGCTGAAAGCAAAGCAGCTCAGTGTAAACCTTCTGCCATGTTGGAGATTTTGGGAGCTGCAGCAAATGACACATTTCCCCAGCTGCATTGCTGAATGAGGTGGGAACAGGAGTGGTCAGAAGTTTTCATCTCAGTGAGACTTTCAGGTGGTCCAGAGAGATGCCAGGAGCAGGCTCATGTGCATATAATATAGGCAGCAAGGAGAACAGGCAATAGGAAGCAATTAAAAATTAAATGTGATGGAGTAATATACCCCTAAACTTTTGCAAAATGAAAGTTGGATTTTGGACAGAACACATTGTGTCCTGGCTGTGAAACCACTTATCTGTTAATGAGTACAGAAGAGGCTATTTCTTTAGGACTTCTGAGGAAGTAATGCTTTGTCTCCAGAACAAGGAGTCTTCAACAAACATCCAACGTAATTGCATATTGAATACAACAGACTTCACTGTGTCTTGCTCTGTTCTTATTCACTTATAATTTCTGTGTATTTTGATTTAAAGATATTATTTTAACAATGTGACTTTACACAGTGTATGTTTTCCATGTGTATACATATACACTAACAACTAATTTAAGGACATTTAAATCTATTCTATCTAAAGTTAAATTGACATTCAAATGCAATCTTGTGTTAAGGTTTCAACAGAGTGAAAAGCATGTCAACCTTGTCTTTTACATCTGTGGTATGCCACTGCTGACTGTGGTATAATCTTCTGTGTAGTAGTAATGACAGATAACACTTTCCCCTCCCCCCCCGCAATATCTTAGTTTCCATGCTGGAAAACACAATCTGGAAAATTATCGTAGCATAATACAGACTAAGAATATAATAGGATAGAATAAAACAGAGTAGAATTCAACCAGTTTATCTTTTACTTTCCTATTTGGGAATCAAAAGGATGCACCATCTATCTGAAAAGTTTGTCATAATTTTCTTTATGAGTCAAAAATTCAGTATAATGAAACTGAAAATTTTGCTGTTTTCCCAAGATGGCAGTATCAACCTTGTTTTTCATTAGTGGATTGTTTGCGTTTTTTCCTCAATTTAGAGAAAGCAGCATGAATGTGCTATATCCTAAAAATGGCATTAAAATCCTAGACTGACTTGACCAAGTTAGCCAGAAATTTTGCAACTGCTCCTATTTGATTTGGATCAAAAATAAATTTAAAAAGACAAGTAAAGGTTTTCGGCTGGCTTTTTTTTTACCTCTGAAAAATCAGAAAACCTTGGGTTTACATTTTTTATGGGACTAATTTTTTTTATAAATATTTTCTACACCCAAGCTAGATTAACGGTTTAAAACAGCAAATTAGGTGTACATTTTTTTTGTCCTCATTACAGTCTATATACCGGAAGGATTTTAGATATGCTAGGTACTAGATACATAAATTAACTGTGTCAGAAGAATCCCTGAGGCTTGTCTTCTGAAACAGAGAAGAAATAGTCACCATATCATATGTAAAGACCTTGTGTTTGTGTAAAGTTGGCAGATCTCCTCAGCTAGTGTATTGCATTTCACCTGTATCTAACAGCCTGATGAAGCAAAGCCAGTTTCTTTTTACAGACCTCAAAATACCAAAGAAATCAGAAAGGGACAGAGAATTACAATGTCTTTCAACAATCTAGTTTACCTTGCCTTTGTTCCCTACATTTAAAGTGGCGTCTAATCCATTCCTGAATATTACATCTATTTGTTGTATATCAAAAAGGTTCAATGCCAGCTCTACTGGGTCTTGCTTAATCTTGTATGCTGCCTTGCAATACAACAGTACAGGCAGGTATATGGGTGGGACATCTGCTCTGAGGAATAGCTCAGATTAGAAACCAACTCAGGATGTCTTTCAGCTCATGCTGTTTCCAACTTCTCTAATTTTTCATTCAGATAATGTTGCAGATGCCAACTAAATTTATTCTTATGAGACAGAATATGCAAAGTGTAGTATTAAATCACTGCCAAACTGAAAGATTTGCAAAACTGTTGGTGAGGAGATGGTGGGGTAAATGTATCCACATTGAAGGTAATTATCCCAAAGCACAGGACTGTTGATGTGGAATTTAGAGATCCTACTAAATACAACAAAGATCATGTTACCAGTGGTTTCATGAGTAGTTGCAAATGCATGCCTGGATATCTATTTCAATCAGATAGTAGAATTGCTTTTACATCCACTGTTGCCATCAAGCTTAATGGTAAACAAATGTGTTTTGGCAGATAGGGACCAATGATATGAACTTGTATGTGAAGAGGCATATGTGAAGAGATGGAACTGGATATTCTTATACTGAAAAAACTCCCAGGTAACTTTACCTCACAGCTATATTGCTGAAATAAGTTTATAGCTGCCTGTGGAGAATTCAAATAGTATTGTGTTGAAAACCCTATGGCTATGAGAAAATTAATAGTTTTGTCTTGAGGAAAGGATCTGAGTGGTATGCAATAAATAAGGCACAGAACCCTCACTGAACAAGAGAAAAAGAATATATTGAGTAGCCATCCATTGTCTGGCTCAACAAGGAGCTTTTGTTTTGACTCAGGAAAAAAAAGAAGAGTTTACCACTGTCAGAGGAAAGGCCAGATAACTCAAGAAGAGTACAGGAATCTAGTTAGGTCATGCAAAAAGAACATCAGAAAAGCAGAAGTCTAACTATAGCACAATCTGGCCACTGTTGTAAAAGATATCAGAAAAGGTTTTTGCAAATACATTAATGGCAAAAAGACCCAGGGTGTATCTCCACTTTTTGTTGGACAGGGGGGAGGGGGAATATTGCCACCAATGATGAGGTACTTAACACCTTCTTTGCCTCGGTCTTCAATAGTCAGACCAGTTATCCTCATGGTATTCTACCCCCTGAGATAAAAGACAGCAATGGGGAGCAGAATAACCCCCCCATAATCCATGATGAAGCAGCTGAGGACGTGCTATGCCACCTGGACACTCACAAGTCTATGGAGCTGGGTGGGATCCACCCAGGAGTGCTGAGGGAGCTGGTGGAAGGCCAAGCCACTCTCCATCATTTATCAGCAGCCCTGGTTAACAGGAGAGGTCCCAGTCAACTGGATGCTTGCCAGTGTGATGTCTATCTACAAGAAAGACTGGAAGGAGGATCCGTGGAATTACAGGTCTGTCAGCCTGACCTTTTTACCAGGGAAGATTATGGAACGGTTCATCATAAGTTCACTCACACAGCATGTGCAGGATAACCAGGGGATCACACCCAGCCAGCATGGATTCATAAAAGGCAGGTCCTCATTGACCAAACTTATTTCCTTCTATGAGCAGGTGACCAGCCTAATGGATGGGGGAAAGGCTGTGGATGTTGCCTGCCTGGACTTCAGTCAGGCATTTGACACTGTCTCCCATGGAATTCTCCTAGAGAAAGTAGCAGCTCACGGCCTAGACATTTGGACTCTTGGCTGGGTTAAAAATTGGCTGGATGGCTGAGCCCAGAGAGTTGTGGTGAGCAGAGTTAAATCCCGTTGGCAACCAGTCATGAGCAGTGTCCTTCAGGGCTCAGTTTTGGGGCCGGTCTTGTTTAATATCTTTATCAATAATCTCTATGAAGGGATTGAATGCACCCTCAATAAGTTTCCAGCCAACACCAAACTGAGTGGGGTTGTTGATCTGCTGAGGGGTCGAGGAGGCTCTGCGGAGGGATCTGGAAAGACTGAATCAATGGATTGAGGTAAATTTTCTGAGGTTCAATGAGGCGAGGTGTTCAAAAATCTTGTAGATCTGGTACTTGGGGACATGGTTTAGCGGTCATGGTAGTGTTGGGTGATGGTTGGACTTCAGGATACCAAAGGTCTTTTCCAACCTTAATGTTTCTATGATTCTGTGATTCTATGATTGTTGGAACACTGTGCTAGTTAGCTCCTTAAATCAACTACAAGACCTATAGGAAAAAAACAATTCATTCCCTTTACAACAAGTAATATTGTGATATGAAAATTAAAACCAATCTTAACTCTGTCAGCCTTAATCCTGCATTTCCAGATCTTCTGGTATTAGATTTGCAAATTTAATAATGTTCTTTTCAAACTCACCTTTATGTTATATATAAAATCTGGAATGTGAGTTGATGCTGTAATTGCTTAACAATCACTTTACAAAATGAACACAATAAAGGATCTCTCTAAATATTTTATTATTCCTTAATAATCTCAGCAGAACATATAAACTTTATTGTCATATTCATTCTTGGTAATTTCATGTTTCAATTAGTAATGAATATGACAGGGTTAAAATCTTAATACATTAATACAAATAAAAATATTACTGCATTGGCCATCTGACCAACACATTCCAACTTTTAAAATAAAGTTTAAATCTAATAATGAATACTTAAACATTTACTGTTTTATATGAAGTATGATAGAAACTATAGCACAATTCAATTCTTCCATATCAGAGACGGATATAGATATGGGCTAAGTACTTTATAGCTGAACTGACCAGTTGTATTCTAATCTCTTGATATTTTCCATATTAGTGACATAAAAATTTATTATGAATGTTAGTTCTGTTGTCATCTTTTTGTACAGAATTTTATGATATAACATTTAGTAAGATCCTTCTACATATATATGCCAAGTGGAATTCCATATCTGCAGAACAGAAATGATGGAATTTCAAAAAGATCCAGTAGATTTGAGCTGTAAAGTCAGAATATAATGCGGTGCTGAGTTTAAAGATCAGTCACTAAAGCAAATAAATAAATCCATTAGTATTCCATTTTGTCCAGAGTGTTGCTTTTTATGAATGTCCCAGCTAAATTTTAATATTTTTCTTGATTTGGAAATTCATGTCATATTCATTACTAATAGTAATATTAAGCATGAATTAAAATTCCTGCT
>NW_008590096.1:43671-47153 GCF_000691845.1 Merops nubicus
CTGAATACACATGGCCTCCTGAATCACACTTGGGTTTAATCAGGATCTGATCATGTATAAAACTTATCCGCATAGATAATTTTTTCTTAAGTCTTGAATTCTTTAGTTTAGTTCAGTTTAGTTTAGTTTATTTATTTTCCTGTGGAATAGAATAATACAATATATTATTTTCTTTTACGATTTTTGTTTCTTCAGGTAATCAAGTCAGGTACCTATTTCAGCAAAGGTTAACATGCTACCCTTTTATGCTGATACAATCAACAGATTAAAAAACATGGCCTAATTGGTTTTAAATTTTAAGAATTCCTATTGGATGACATTTTAATTTTTTTTAATTATTATTTCTTTGAGGCACTTTGGGCAGAAAGTAGTATAAGTATTTTATTTCCATCACCTTATGTATCACTTTACCTTTTCCTGCATTGTAGATTTTGGAACAAAACATTTAAAGAGTCTAATGGCTACATCTAAGAATTCTGCAGTGTTAAGTAATGTTTCATTCTACTTCCTTCGACACTCTTATTTTGTAAGTTGAATATATAATATTCTGCTTTCCTCTAGTGGATCATCTTGAAAAGTAGTTACACTATTTCTAAGATTTCTAAAAACATTAATATTCTTGGCAAGAGGCAAAAATTTACATATGCATACAGATACATGCATGCATACATAAGCATATAAATATAAGCATAAATTTCTTGACATACATATAGTAAATATATTGATATTAATTGTAATGTACTTTAAAAAATACTATTGAGTATGGCATAATGTATGTTACTATAATATGATACCATAAGAATACATTTTATTGTATGATGTATCATATTTATATAAAGATGAGTACATTATGTTGTATAATGTGTTTTATTGTTATGACGATTATAAATATTGTGTATACTAAATGTAGTACATTAATTTATGGCAAAAACCTAAGTTAAAGATTTATTTAATCTTTGGAGCCCAATATGTAAACTTGAATAAGGATACTTAGACAGTTCTTGAAAATTTTTTTACCTTTGTGATAAAATTAACTTCTCATCTTCACTATTACAGTACTTCTGCTTCCAAAATGTTATTGATTTGTAGACCGATGAGAAATATTATTGATATGGATTTCTGTGGTAATAAAATTCTTAAGTATTATTTCACATGAAGGTCTCTCCCTGCAGGTACAATTCAATTGTGAAATAAAATCTCTCCATTTTGTGTTTTGATCTATTCACATATCAAGAGGGCTCAACTACTTTTTAAAAGAAATCATAACATTTGTATTTCAAACTGTCCATCTCTGGAATTACACATAAAAGTAAAAATATTTAGTAAATATGAACACTTCTTTAAAAAAAAATATTTTTATAAAAACAGTAGAAAACTGTTAAACAGAAATATCTTTAGTTAAATTTTCACTCATTTAGCTGATATATTCAATATATAGACATATTCCCCACCAAACCATGCAATAACACTTGCATACGTGATCAGTTTTTCATGCTCAATCCCTCCCTAATGCCTAGAGCAAAAGAATTGCAAGAATACACTATGGAAATGCATCTCAGACAGTCAGATATAATTTTCCCATGTGCTGTTATTAGATTAGGAATAGCTCGTTTGCTAACAAAAACTTAGATGAAATACTAAATTCATTCCATCTTTATTATTCCTGACTACAACAAGTGCGGGACAACAGAGGAATTGGATCCAGCCAACACGAGTTCACAAAGGGCAAGTCCTGTTTGACCAACCTGATCTCCTTCTATGATAAGGTGACCCGCCTAGTGGATGGGGGAAAAGCAGTGGATGTTGTCTACCTGGATTTCAGTCAGGCACTTGATACCATTTCCCACAGCATTTTGCTGGAGAAGCTGGCGGCTCATGGCCTAGACAGGTGGACTCTTGGCTGGGTTAAAAACTGGCTGGGTGGCCGAGCCCAGAGAGTTGTGGTGAGTGGAGTTAAATCCAGCTGGCATCCAGTCACGAGCAGTGTCCCTCAGGGCTCGGTTTTGGGATTGGTCTTGTTTAATATCTTTATCGATGACCTGGATGAGGGGTTTGAATGAACCCTCAGTAACTTTGCAGATGACACAAAATTAAGTGGGAGTGTTGATCTGCTTGAGGGTAGGAAGGCTCAGAGGTATCTGACAGGCTGGAGCAATGGGCTGAGGTCAGTTGTATGAGGTTTAACAAGGCCAAGTGCTGGGTCCTGCACTTGGGTCACAACAACCCCAGGCAACACTCCAGGCTTGGGGAGGAGTGGCTGGGAAGCTGCCCGGGGGAAAAGGACCTGGGGGGGTTGGGGGATAGCAACTGAACATGAGCCAGCAGTGTGCCCAGGTGGCCAAGAAGGCAAATGGCATCCTGGCCTGGATCAGAAACGGTGTGACCAGCAGGAGTAGGGAGGTGATCATGGCCCTGTACTGATCAGCACAGGTGAGACCACACCTTGACCTCTGTCCAGTTTTGGGCACCACAGGATAAGAAGGACATGAAGGTGCTGGAGCGGGTCCAGAGAAGGGCAACAAGGCTGATGAGAGGGCTGGAAAACATGCCTTATGAAGACCAGCTGAGGGAATTGGGGTTGTTTAGTCTGGAGAAGAGGATACTGAAAGGTTAGTTTATTGCTCTCTACAACTACTTAAAAGGAGGTTGTAGTGAGGCTGGTGTTGGTCTCTTCTCCCAAATTAATGATGATAGGACAAGAGGAAATGGCCTCAAGAGTTGCCAGGGAAGGTTTCAGTTGGATATTAGGAAGTATTTCTTCACTGAGAGAGTGGTTAGACACTGGAATTTACTGCCCAGGGAGGTGGTGGAGTCATCATCCCTGGAGGTGTTCAAAAACCAAGTATATGTAGCACTGGAGGATATGGTCTAGCAGTTAGGAAAATGTTAGGAGGAAGGCTGGGCTTGATGATCCTAGAGGTCCTTTCCAACTATAGTGATTTTATGATTCTGTGATTCTATGACTAGTGCATTCAGAAAATTAAATACTGTAGTTAGTTATCTATCTACTGCCTGTAACTAGTTGCATCTCATAAAGGTTTCTGGGATGAAGTAAGGAAGTGGGCTTGGGAAAAATGAAAAAAAAAAAAGGGATCTCTGCATCCACAGGAATTTTCCTAATGGAAAAAACATCAAAAAGTTGAATGCAAAACACAAAGTTGTAAAGAGAAGAGGCAAGATGTTAGAAATACTGTGTTGCACTGAATATTTCTCCAAGGACTGCAAGTTAAAGTTAATTAAGGAAAAAAAAAAAAAAAAAAAAAAAGGGTTGCCAAGCTTACCACACATTTCTACTGTTCACTTTGTATGAAACCACAGAGTTTCAAAAAGCCAGGCTGATCACTGTGATGAATTATGAAAGATCCTGGGAGAACAAGAACTCTTCTAGAATGCTCAGCTGTGTGCCAGAGATAAACTAGTGGACATCTGCTACTCGAGTGTGATTTTTCCATACTACTATAGAATCATAGAATCATAGAATC
>NW_008590097.1:0-9434 GCF_000691845.1 Merops nubicus
TCCAAGTCCCTCTGGATGGCCTCCCTCTGGCATGTCAACTGCACCCAGCTTAGGATCATCAACAAACTTGCTGAGGGTGCACTCAATGCCACTGTCTATGTCATTGATGAAGATGTCAAACAACACCAGTCCCAGTACAGACCCTTGAGGGACACCACTTGTCACTTTTGCCCAGCTAGACATTGAGCCATTCACCATCACTCTCTGGGTGTGGCCGTCCAGCCAGTTTCTTATCCACTGGACAGCCCACCCATCCAACCCGTATCTCTACTGATCTGGGGGACAGTGTCAATGGCCTTAGCAAAGTCAAGACAGATCATGTCCACAGCTCTTCCCTTGTCTACTAATGAAGTTGCTTCATTATAGAAAGCCACCAGACTGGTCAGGCAGGACTTGCCCCTGGTAAAGCTGTGCTGGCTCTCTTGAATCAACTCCCCGTCTTCCATGTGTCTTAGCATGTCTTCTAGGAGGATCTGTTATATGCTATTCCCAGGCACAGAGGTGAGGCTGACAGGACAGTAGTTCCCAGGGTCTTCCTTTTTACTCTTTTAAAAATAGGGGTGATGTTTCCTTTCTTCCAGTCACTAGGGACTTTTCAAATATTATGGACAGTGGTTTGGGAACTGTATCAACTGATTCCTTTAGTACTCTGGGGTGTATTTCATCAGGCCCCATGTATTTGTGACTGTTAAGGTTCCTCAGACATTCAAGAACCTTGTCCTCATTGACTATGCGAGGGGCTTTGTGTTGCTGATCTCTGTCTCGTGGGCCATCCACTTGAGAGCTGTGAAGAGACAAGTTACCATTAAAAACTGAGACAAAAAACTTGTTCAGGACCTCAGCCTTCTCCTCATCTGTTGTTACTTATTCCCTGATTGCTGTTCCTCAGGGAGGGGATGCCTTCGTTGACCTTCCTCGACCTTCATCTTCTGGTTCATGTACCTATAGAAGCCCTTCCTGTTTTCCTTTGCATCTCTAGCCAAGTTCAGCTCCAGCTGTGCCTTGGCCTTCCTCACCTTGTCCCTACACAACCGGGCAGTGTCCCTGTATTCTTCCCAGGATACCTGTCCCTGCTTCCACTGTTTGTGCAGTATCATCTTGTCCTTTAGTCTGACCAGCGTGTCTCAGTTAAGCCATGCTGATCTCTTTCCTTCCCTACCTGATTTCCTACAGCTGGGAATTTAGAGCTCTTGCACTCAACGATAAGCATCTTTAAAGATCTGCAAGCTCTGTTCCACTCCCTTGTCCCTAAGGACTATTTCCCAGGGAGTCTTACTGACTAACTCCTTGAAGAGCCTCAGGCTTGTTTTCCTAAAATTTAGGGCTCTGACTTTGCTTTTCATCTCTCTCCTACCCTTTAGGACTGTGAACTGCACTAATACATGATCACTGCAGCCCAGGCTACCTCCTACCTTGATGTCCCTGATGAGCTCAATAGCATTTCTGATTATCAGGTCTAATATTGCATCCCCTTGAATAGGGACATGTATTTCCTGCCTTAGGAGGTTGTCATCAAGGCACTCCAGGAGTCTCCTGGATTGCCTACAGCTTGCTGTGCAGTTTTTCCAGCAGATATCAGGGTGATTGAAATCCCCCAGTAGGACGAGAGCCTGTGAGCTTGATGTCTCTTGTAGCTGGATTAAGAAGACCTCATTGATAAGCTCCCCTTGCTCAGGCAGCCTATAGTAGACACCAACCACAAGGTTCCCTTTGTTATCGCGATCCCTGATTTTTAAACATAGGCTCTTGACCCTCTCATGGCTATTTTTAAGGGACAACTCTTCACAATCCATCAATTTCTTAACATAAAGGGCAACACTGCTGCCCTTCCTTCCACTCCTGTACCTCCTGAACAGTTTGTAGCCAGTGACAGCTGCACTCCACTCATAGGATTTGTCCCACCAAGTTTCAGTGATGGCCACTATGTCATAGCTTTCCTGTAGCACAGTAGCTCCTGATTGGTTTTCACCCAGGGTTGGGCCAGCCTTGGGTGGGAACTGATTAGGAGATCACCACCAGGTGCCCCTGCCTTCCACATTAACATCGAGTTGGGGCAAGAAGCCAACCATATAAGAACAGACTATGCTTGCCATGGGGTTACGTGTGTGTGGATTCTGGTTCTTGGAAAGGTTGCCTGACTGCTCATATGATGTGGAGTATTTTTAGGATGTTGGGGTAATATTATGAGTCTCCCTCTGGAAAACTATGCTATGATAGGACTTGTTATCTGGTTAATTCCATCTCCCACAGTTTGATTCATGAGTCAGCTTGCTCCTTTCTTCACAAAATATGCTGTGAGTGTATATGGGTTTTTATTCCTGTCTCCAGTGGTGTGGCACCTTGGATCATTTCTGTATGATTTAAGATCAGAGGGAGGGATCTGTCTGTTGGTCTGCTCATTAATGATAATATCTTTCTATATTGGGCAAGTGGTCAGCAGAAGATGAACCTGGGTGGTTCACCAGATTTAGGAAGCATTGCCTGTTCTTTCTGTGTCATTAAGTCCAACAGAAGACTTGCCAAGGAGACAAGCTCATCGCAACACACAACCTACTTTCTTTATTCAGAGTACTCAATTAGAGGAGTTTGTGAGGGGCCCTCACAGCCAGTATTGCATTTGGGACATGGTAAAATGCTATTCATAGTTTATCTTGCATCCTTCTGTTTTGCTAGCACTAAAAATAGTTTCCTACAGATTAGTGTTTGATATATATATTTGTAAGTGAAGGAATGTATAAAGGTGTGTATTTTCTGGTACTGTTGTCTAGTGAAGAAGGAAAAATGAGCTTCTCATGTTTGTTAGTGGGAATGGGGCAAGGGTGGGACAGTATGCTGCCTCACCACCCTCACAGTAAAGACTTTCTTCCTAATATCTAATCATCCAGGAGGATTCATTCCATGATCTTGCTGGTCTCAGACGTGAGACTGACTGGCCTGTAATTTCCTGGGTCTTACTTTTTTCCCTTTTAGTTTAAGACCTTAAACTGCTTGTGCTATTCCAGAGAAATTAGGTTACTGTCAGAATTATTACACGTATATCACATTCTCACTGTAATGTGAGATAGTCTTCTTGATTGTGCAAGTTATAAACCTTGACTATGACTATCACTGGAGCAAGGTGCTTTTGAAATAAACCGTCAGTCCTTGATGATTAAATGACTTCTTTAAATGTCTGAATTTTAATTAGAATTACTTAGCTGAACTAACATTAGCAGTCCTATGATTCCACTGGCAGAACAACTTGATTGGTGATAAATTTTGATCTGTATTTAAGAATCCTTACTTTCATGTTGATTAGGAAAGTATACCTACCCAAACTTGCGTGGATAAAATTTTGTCCGTGTAATAGGAATGAGAGAAGACTGTGGAATCTAGTGAACCAATTTTTTATCTCTTGAAAATAGTAACAGTTTATACTGTGTTCATAGCATAAAATGTTACAGACAATAATCTAAAGATTAAGAAACTAACAGAGGGGATTGGTAAATAATGCTAATTAACTGCTGTGTGTTTTATCTTTCTCCTGGTTTTTCTTGTCTTTTCACCTTGATCTATCATTGAGTTCCATGTTGAATCAACCAAATTGAGTCATTAAAAAAACTCCACCTTTTTGTCATAAATAAAGATACAATGCATTGTCCCTTCTATGGACCTGTTCTTCACATGGCATTATGAATGGTCTTCCTGAACATATGCTGGACAGACACATTTCTAGGACATTTAGCTGGAGCTTGTCCAAAGAAGGGCATTAAAACTGGTGACAGATCTAGAGAACAAGTTTTATGAGGAGCAGAGGGGGGAACTGGGCTTGGTTAGCCCAGAGGAAAAGAGGCTGAGGGGAGACCTTCTCACTCTCTCTGTAACTCCCTGAAAAGAGGTTGTAGCAAGGTGAGGGTCAGTCTATTCTTCCAATCACCAGGCATCAGAACTAGAGGAACCGGCCTCCAGTTGCACCAGGGAAGGTTTAAACTGGACACTGGGAAAAATTTCTTCACTAAAAGTGTAATCGGGTATTGGAACAGGCTGCCCAGGGAGCAGCTGTCCAGGGATGGAGCCACCATCTTTGGAGGTATTTAAAAGATGATAGATGCGATACTGAGGGACATGTTTTAGTGGTTACATGGTAGTGCTGAGTTAACAGTTTGACTTGATGATCTTAAAGGTCTCTTCCAACCAAAACAATTCTGTGAATCTATGATTTGGAAGTTACATGTCACTTGCAGAAAGTGTTTTACGCATGTCATATTGATAGTCTTATTTCTAGTCTGCATAGGAAAAAATGAGTAAAATTGAACAATAGATGAAGAATCTCCAGATGTTATATGAAGTCACATATGTCTGTTTTCTAACCTGCATGAAAAAATTAAGTCGACAAGTGGTGAGGTTTTTTTCAGGAAATGTGTTAGGTGTTTGGTAGCTGGATCATATGTAATGAGCTTCTGATAGTTTAGAGAGAAAGCTTTACAACTCAGAAGAATATATGGTTTATGGCTGATGTGAGGATGTCTGAAAATGGACTTAATTTCTACATTTTATACAACTAATAAAATTAGTTTGTTTATTATTATTTCTTGGTTGTAATAAATACAACTAATTTATTTTCTGTGTGAGTCATGATGTGAAAATTTACACTTATGAGCACATGCAGCCTCCACCTGAATCCTGAACAGGGCTTAACAAGGCATTGAAGACTTTGTGGGCTGGTAATACACTCTTGTTCACTTTGTTATGTTGCACTGGAAAAACTGGAATAGCTTAAGAAAGATGAGAAGTGACACAAAGCTTTACCTGTCTGCAAGGAAAAATAATTTTAAATTAATATGGAAGTCACTGGAAAATTATTAATTTTATGCTCCAGTTACTTTTATTATTCAAATATACTCCCCATGCCACTACAGCTATATATGAAGGAAAAAAGTGCATATCCATTTTTCTTCCAAACACACTTTTTCTTTTTTTACCTCAATCTTTGTTTTACTTATAAATTGCAGTTCAGTTCTCTTGCTGTCCATAGTTTAGATTCTTTTACTCATGCACTACTGTGCTACTACACTTTTGACTACAAGGCTTAGACACTTCAGAGACTTGCATTTATTATCACTCATTGTTCACATGCACATTGAATGCTTAACCATGAGAGGTTTCAAAGAAAGAGCCTAAAAAAATGCATGTTACCCAAAAGGAAGAGAGGACTACATTTTTCAGAGAAAAGTTGTAGGTGGCTGATCTGGGAAGGGATGATCTATGAGTATCCACAGTTTGCACTGGATTTATGTTGTGACACACACCCTGTGACAACACATCCCTTCATGGGACAGTGCTGAGAGGGATTCCCCTGGTGTCATGACTGCTGATGAGAGTGGCCAAGAAAGAGGAGAGCATGCTTGGGTAAAGGCACATTGGGAGGAGATCTGTGCTCAGGGTGTTGACTGCCAGGCAATGAGATAGGGTTAAATCTAGCCTGGAGATTAAAAGAGACAATCATTAGGTCAGGAAAGTAACACAGGAGGGGCTTATATTTTAAATGAATAAAATTAAGCTGAATGTTTTGCAATGTTATCCCTCGGTATTTATTACTACTGCATGATCATCCAGACTCAAGAGATGTTTTGATTCATCACTAAAAGGAGTCAAAAGCCTAGCTATAGACAATCTTACTAAAATCATAAGATGACAAAAATGCACTGCCTGATAGCATGTATCCAACTGCAAAACTCTTTATCTTTGAATCTTTGAGAAGTCTATTGTTTGAGGACAGAGAGAGCAGGTAACCTGCAAACTAAATATATTTAATGAGATGCTTCTGCTGTAAATATCACACTTGACATAAAGGTATTACAGGCTATTAGTTAATCTGTTTCTCCTTTGATGGAAAACTATTGCAGTTGTCAATGTGCAGTAAATGTTCAAAACGACTCAGTATTAGCATACAATAATGTTACATAATAACCTTCAAAGAAATGTGAAACAATCTCAAAATGCAGAAGGTTAAACCCATTAGGTGTAGTCTGTATGTTTCATTTCTATGACAGATCCAGTGAGTACAAAAAAAGCCATTTAACCCAACCCTTCTGATAATCAGAGCTTCTGGCAAAGTTGCTGTAAAGTTGACCTTTAAATATATCCACCGATTATTAGGTTTCTCAGTTTATTTTGATGCTACTCAAAGCCACTGGATGCCCATCTTTTTTTTTTTTTTTTTTTTTTTTTTTTTTTTTTTTTTTTTTTCTCCCACTTCTTCTTCGTGTCTTTTTTTTTTTTTTCTTTTTTTCCCCAGGACTTTCTCTCTGTGCTGATTCTTTTTTTCCTGGGAAACAGTAAATGACTTAAAAAATGTATTTACAGGCATGACATTTCAACAATGCTCTAGCTAGATGTGCTGAATATCAAGCTTACTGTTAAAGTACTGGAGTTTTAAGTATTGGAGTTCTAAGAATACCTTTAAAAGTATGATTTAAATTTGTGCTTTAGAAAACACCTAAATGTTTTGTACTATAAGAAAGCTTCTCTCTATCAGGACTGTATATATCAATCTTCAGTTAAATCTTTCCTTCCTGCACACAAAGGTATTGTGAAATGTAATTCCAATATGCCTTGGCCATCTTCATGCACCTGCCAGCTGACCCAAATTCATAATACCCCAACAGAAAGAGCCATTATAGAAGAACCTGCTTTCAAAGAAATGGAAAATGCCAATTTACTCATATTTCTCTGACCTTAAGTTTGGAAATATTAACTTGAAATTACTATGAATTTATTTCTCCTTGCATCATGAAAGGGTAAGGAAGATTTTGCCTTCAATTTGTAACACAAGTGCTTCTACAGGATAAAATACTCCACAGGATTACAAAGCTTTTAACCAGCTAGCATGCATAATAATATTACCCTTCACCTTCCTGATAATTTACTTTAGTGACAGACAACACACCCTTGCTGTGACAGTCTGCCACTGCTCTAAAAAATGTGGCAACACTGTGCAGTTTGCTTAATAACGATCTTAAACAGGCACCTGCAGTTAAAGTCAGCTGGAAGAAAAGAATCAACTACACAAATACATCTTGAACCGTACTCTCCAAACAAGTTATTTTGACCTGACAAGAAGAGCAACTTCAAAATGTTGAAAGAGCCTGTGCTATTTATCAGTTGTGGGAAGTTCAACCCCAATAGACAAAGGCAAGACTTTAGCTGTTTTTACCGCAGCGATGAACTACAGGACCAGAGAAATCATTCAGCTAACAACGTCCTGGTTCTATTAAGATGTTCTCATGCTTTGTAAGCTGGAACTCGGACATTAGGCATCAAATAATGGAGCAAGAACTGTCAAAGGGAAGTTCAGAAATATCCTTCATTGCCTGACAATGTTCTGTAAACTCTAAAAAGTGTACTCATTTGTTCTGTATTTCAAGTGGCTTATTGCTGCCTTTATCTCCTCCTGGTAGAGTAAGGTTTGTAAAGGACATTTACTTGTCCTTTGGCAAATGTGTTGCTTTTCTACCTTGCATTATTGTATATATTGAATTTCATATCCTCTGCCAGGGAGCAGAGCCATATTGTGCTAGATAATACAGAAAAAAAAAAAAAAAATTGTGAAGAGTTTTTGCAAGTTAAGCCCTTGATTTTACCATTTCACTTATAAATCTCTTTCACAAAGGGGAAGAAATTAAAATATGAAGATGTCAGGTGGAATATGGTGTATAAATAAAAAAAGCAAGACAAACAAGAGCAACTACAGTGATGGGATGAACAAAAATAAGAGAATTATTGTGGTGGGTTAACCCTCTTTGAATGCCAGTTGCCCACCAAAGCTGTTCTATCACTCCCCTCCTTGTTGGGCAGGAAAGAGAAAACACAATGAAAGGTTCATGGGTAGAGGGAAGAACCGGGAGGTCACTCATCAGTTACCATCATGGGCAAAACAGACTCAACTTAGGGAAATTATTGCCAATTGTATCAGAGTAAGATAATGAAAAATAAAACTTAATCTTAGAAAACACCCTTTTTCCACCCCGTCCCTTCCTCCTAGGCTTACCTTTGCTCCCAGTTTTCTCTGTTTCCTCCCCAGCTTTGGCACAAGGGCATGAGGAATGGAGATGATGTCCTGCAATGAGGTTGTTCCACCATGGCCTTCACATGGGGTCACAGCCGCCTTCGAGCACATCCACCTGTCCTGGCATGGGATTGTCCATGGGTGGATATCTGCTCCACTATTAACCACCTTGGTCTTCACCATGGGCTGCAGGGGAATCTGCTCCAGTGCCTGGAGCACATCCTCCCCAGCCTTCTCTACTGACCTTGGTGTTTGTAGAATTATTTCTCTTGCATATTCCCACTCCCCTCTTCAGCTGCAGTTGCTGTTGCATAAGTTTTTACCCCATTCTTAAACAGGTTATTGCAGACATGTTACTGCTGTCACTGATGGGCTCACTCTTGGCCAGCAGTGGATCTGTTTTGGACCAGGCTGGTATTGGTTCTATCAGATATGGGGGAATCTTCTACCATCTTCTCACACAAGCCACTTCTGCAGCCCCTCAGCTACCAAAACTTCGGTGTTGTCTCTAGGCATATCAAGGATAAGAAGGTTATTAGGTGCAGTTAGCATGGCTTTGCCAAGGGGAAGTCGTGTTTGACCAACCTGATAGCCTTTTATGAAGACATTACCAGGCGGATGGATGGTGGCCATGCAGTGGATGTGGTTTAACTGGATTTCAACAGGGCATTTGACACTGTCTCCCATGACATCCTCATAGGTAAACTGAGGAAGTGTGGTTTGGATGACCAAGTAGTGAGATGGGGTACTAATTGGTCAAAGGGAAGAAGTCAGAGAGTTGTAGTCAATGGGGTAGAGTCTAGTTGGAGACCTGTGTCTATTGGGGTCCCTCAGTGGTCAGTGCTGGGGCCGGTGCTTTTCAATATATTGATCAATGACCTGGATGAGGGATTAGAGAGTGCTGTCAGCAAGTTCGCTGATGACACGAAACTGGAAGGAGTGTCTGACACACCAGAAGACTGTGCTGCCAGAGAGACCTGGACAGGCTGGAGAGCTGGGCGGGGAGGAATCTTATGAAGCTCAACAAGGGCAAGTGTAGAGTTTTGCACTTGGGAAAGAATAACCCTATGTACCAGTACAGGCTGGGGACTGCCCTGCTGGAGAGCAGTGTAGGAGAAAGAGACCTGGGGGTTCTGGTGGACAGCAGGATGACCATGAGCCAGCAGTGTGCCCTCATGGCCAAGAAGGCCAATGGCATCCTAGGGTATATTATAAGGGGAGTAACAAGTAGGTCAAGAGAGGTCCTCCTGCCCCTCTACACTCTGCCCTGGTATGGCCACATCTGGAATATTGTGTCCAGTTTTGGGGCCCTCAGCTCAAGAGAGTCAGGGAACTGCTTGAGAGAGTCCAGCGCAGAGACACCAAGATGGTTAGGGGAGTGGAGCAT
>NW_008590098.1:0-68961 GCF_000691845.1 Merops nubicus
GTCATGTCATTTGTGGGATCGTTGGGGTAGCGTCGATCATATACGAGCTTGTTGACCTGTTTGTACCCTCGGTGGTCATTCATATAGTACCATTTCTGTCTACAATACAGTCTGCATATTGGTTCATCTCCCTGCTGATGTTATCATTTTTGTTGGGCCTGGTCATTGGCAAAACAGATATGGAGTTTCATATGAAAGGAAATTAATAAACAAAAGTGAGTTTTGAAATTTCTTTCACATAATCAGAAGTTTGTATGAATGTTGTTATTTTTGAAAAGCTTTTATTAGAATAACGATGTTTCCTAGCATGTCTAATACTGAATGCATTGGTGTGAAATGTGTAATGTCATCCTCGAAAGCGTATTCTGGGGGTATTTTTTCCTCACCACAGTAACTGATAGCCAAATAGTTACTTTTATGACACACTCATTTGGATAAGCAAAAGAGCATTCAGATCAGCAGAGATTGGAGCCATGCTATCTATAAAAGCAAAGTTAGAAATGGTTTGGCTATTAAAACAATCACTTTAAACATGGAATAGCTTGGTTCCTCACTTTGGACTCATAAACCCCCAGCAGGAGCTTTGAACTGAAGAAAAAAGGCTACCCTCATCTACATGTTCCTTAAGATGACCTTTTAAATAGTTAACCTTCTAGTTATGCTATAACTGCAACTTTTTCTGTGCACACCTGTGAAGCTATTACTTTGTGTTCAAAAGACAGAGTGGATTTACTTACTAATTGGCTCTCATTGCACTATGGTCCTTGCTTTTTCTCTTCCCTCTCATCTTCCCATTGTGTATGAGGAGCTCTAGCCAAGTGTTAAATATTCCTGAGGAGAAGTTTGCAAGTACTGGGACAAAATGGTTTGGCTGACTACTCGGAGAATATTGGTATATATTCTCTGGTGAGCAGTAGTGTGCTGTGAAATTGCTGCATTTAATTGGGTTACAGCTGCTGATCATTTTGTGCAGCTATACTGAGGGTTTACTAACAGATTCTCTGACTTAACAATTTCTTTTCTCAGACCTTTTCACCCTTATAGAGGAAAAGAAGGTACAAGTCTGAGAATATGTGAACCTAGACAGATGAAAGACTGAAGTTCTATCTTTGTACAAAACCACACTGCTCATTCTTCCAGAGGGAGCACATTTTTAAGATTTATTCACCTAACGGGTTGACACCAATCTTCCTGGCACCAAAATAGATAACATTAAAAATGCAGGTAAATTAGATGCACACTCAGGACACAACAAAAGTTTTGATTTTGGTGAAAAATAAAGAAGGGCACCAAGAAGACCCTACAAGGAAAAAAAAAAAAAAATCTTTTGATTTCCTTCACCAGTGGATGCCATCTTCCATCACTGTCTGTTCTCAACAGGACTGACATCTAAGAACTGACCCTGTTCTCCACTCCTTTCTCTCCTGAGAAGAGCTTTTTAAACAGTGGATCAGTGGATAGCTCTTTGATCTGCTGGCTTCCTATCGTTATTCACACTGTGGTAATTCAGCAGCTTCACCTCACTGACCAGGTCAATGAATATGCTTGAAGCAGTATCACATAGTACTGTCTACAAAACATTAAAACTAAAGTAGATTTTCATCTCCCACAGCCTGCATCTCAGAAAATCTGCTGCCTTCCCAGACTTTATCCCCATGAATCACACAAGAATCACCTATTTTTGGCAGACTTGGAATAGGTGAGGACCTTCACATCCCAAGAGCATCGGACTTTAAGAATTGAATGCCATATCCCATGTTTTCTTTAGTAAGGGAAATGCTAAATGTTTTCAGCCTCAAGCTTAGTTATCCCAAAGGTGGACACAAACCTTTTTTCTTTAGAAAATAGCCTCGAAACAGTGATAGAAAACTGTGAGCTAACTTAAAGCTAAGAAGATCAAATGGGAACCAACAGACATCTTCAGATACCATAAACACCTTGCCAAGAATATCCAAATTGACACAAAGACTGCAAACATGGATACATCAAAAAGTGGTTATAATGCAAGGAGATATTCACAAACAACATTTTTTTCAAGAAAATTTTAACCTAGAAACTGAAGGAAGTAAATTTTATTCCAAGCTACTATTGATAACTGCGATGGATCAGAAAGTCTTTTGAAAAACTGCCTGAAATATAATCATTTTTTTCAGTTGTGCACATAACTAGTTGCCCATACAGATGCAATTTATATAGAGGTATACACATATTAAGTAATGATCATATCTAGATTGTGTAAAAGGACAGTTGCTTATTATGGTCTCCCTCATCTTTTCCCTTTCCCTTTCTCTTCCCCTTCCCTTTCCCCTCCCTGTTTTCTTTTCTTTTTTCTTTTTCTCTTTCACTTTCACTTTATCTATCTCTTTATCTTTCTACCTTTACCTTTTCCTGCTTTACTTCTTTTTATACAGTCCCATAGGCCTTAATTTGCACTTTTAGACTTTGAAATATCTTTAGACATCCATTTGTGCGCTCATGTACAACACTTAGTTCAATACTCCTAGCATATGTGTGTTTCTTAATTTTTATCCCAGCTATTCTAAAAACTTTTCTTCCCATCTTTAGTCACTTATTGTCCACAGGACATCAGAAGGTAATTCATAAAATAATAGTTCATTTGAGTTTGGGGAAGGGAAAAATATATACACATATGTTTTCATCCAGGCAAAAAAAAAATTTTTTTAAAAAAATGGATCTCTATTTTAGCTTAAGTTTTTTTTATTTACTGATAAGAGCTGTTATGATAATACACATGAGATGATCTATGTATATTTTTTGAAAGGGTTGAGATATCTTTTAATTCTTTTAAAATCATTTTATATGGATTAAAAAAGGTTAAGAACCACTGCTCCAGAAAATCCCCAACAGATTGATGGGTACAACACAAGGTAATTAATGGCTATCATATGCAAAGGAGGAAGCCTAAATCAGGAAGCCAGTTAATATGCAAGAAAAGAAGCCCCTGACAATGCAGAATTTCCAAAAACAGAGCAAAGCCACTTACACCAGCAGGGACATAAAAAGATGTGCCCACATGGAAAGTTTCTGGGCAGAAGACAGGACAAGATGGGAATTTAGTTATTCCTGGTGGGAGCCAGGAGGGAGCTTGAACTTATCGAGGAACCAGCCAAATTCAAAACAAGCTGTCCTTGTTCAGAAAAACCTCTGTGATTCTGGAGAAAAATCTTCTAGTGAAAGGGTCCTAATCTACAAAAAAGCCTCAAGGAACACTCCAGCACAAACCTAAAGAGTGATCCAGATTGTGAAACTGTTGGCCTATAGCAGGGAAATGAAGATAGTGATTGCATCCTTTTCTTTAATTTGGGGGGATTTTTTACTAAATCAATACAACTTTATGCTTTATTTTTCCATTAAAGACAATGTTTAAAGAGAACACAGGTCTGTATGTATGTAACTCTACACTTAAAAATTATGCAGTGCCAGGAAACATTCCCAAGGGCTGGCAACAGATTACTTACACTGTTCAATTGTCAAAATGGTCCCAGTACATTTCTAGCCCAGGCCAACAAGCCCTATCCCAAACAATTCCTGGGCATGGTGCAGGAGTGAGCAATGGCCAAGGACCACTCCAGTAGGCAGTTGGGATGGAGCCATCCTGTTTGGAAGATAGAAGAATTGAACATTGCGCATACCAACAATTTCATTCCAGTTTGCCTTAGTGCCAGAGAACCACACAATTAATTTTTTAGCACAAAAAATAGTGCCTGTATGTATATGTGCTGGGTTTATCATGGTGTCCTAAAAAGACCAATTATAAACCGGCAATATCAGGTCATTCAGTAGGACTGTGGAAACTATATAAGAACTGCAAGAGGTAAAATCAAAATCTGCAATTACCAGATAATTTTGATTCAGGGCTAAAACGTGGATATCATAAGGAGGAAGAGATCCCATCCTCAACTGTTGGGATTCTCACTTAAATCAGTTTTACACAATTGTAGAATACCTGAGGTTGGAAGGCACCTTGGAGATTGTCTAGTCCGACTCTCATGCTCAAAGCAGAATCAAGTAGTGCAATCTGCCCAGGACCATGTCCACTCAGTTTTTTTATAACTCCAAAGATGATAACTCCTCAGCTTCTTTGCTCAACCACAATAAAAATGGGTTTTCTTGTGTTTAAATTGAATCTCCTTTGTTTCAGTTTACACCTATTGCTTCTCATCCTTTAAATCAACACTACTGAGAAGCATCCAGCTTCAGTTCTCTCAGCTTCTTTTCATACAGCAGATGCTCCAGTCCCTTTTTCCTGTTCATGGCCCTTTACTGGACTCACTCTTGTATGCCCATGTCTTTTCTGTACTTAGGAGGCCAGCAATAGACCAGCACACGAGATGTATCTGTCCAGGATCAGGCAAAATGGAAGGATCACCTCTCCTGGCCTTCTGGCAAAACATCAAAAGAAGAAAAAAAAATTTCAGAATAATTATCTAGCTATTTCTAGATCCTTCCAAAGAATGATATCAAAGTGGAAAAATACATTAATTTCATTCACTATGTGCTTCTAAAACAACTTTGCAGCCTCTTATGATTTTTTTTTTTAGTGGGAGTATTGCTGGTTTTGCACCTTAGGTGACTCATTAGGTATCCGACATTCTCATAATAAGAAAAAAAAAAATTGAGAAAATTACACACAACAAGGAATATCTTTGCAGTATTGATTAAATTATGCTAGTAAAACAGGAGGGTGGAAACTGATGAATAAGAGTAGGTCCAAGGGAGAAACCAAGTAACTTGAAATCACAGTCCTACTTTTCTGTTGCAAAATTCTATACAAATCATGGAAACCAGTTACAAATGTTTACGACTGCACTGCCTGTAACTGTCTAGAGCTATGCCAAGCTTTATTAGGGTTTTCAAATTTAAAATATGGTTTAGATTGAATCAAGTGATATATAGGCACATACACATATCTTTACAGTTACTGTTGACCAAAACACTGCAGGAAGTTCATTATTTTAAAAGTATAAAAATTTTTAACCAAGTACATAGATTGCCTCTAGCAATGTTCAGAATCATGTAGAAATAATCTGAAGGCTGAAAACTGGGTTCACTGACAACATCCGCTTCCTCTCAACTTTTAATTTGACATATTTAATTAATAAGATCACACTAACACATTACCATTGCACATGGTAACCAAGGGATAATTATCTCTCATTGCCATGCTTGTAAGCCTCTGTCTTTACTATGGGGATCCCACAGTGTCCCCTACAGCCCTCATATCCTGATAGACCAGATTAGAAAATCTGCTTAGAGGTCATCATGACTCCTTTCCTCCTGATTTGATCATTCCTGGAGCCCCAAGTGTGGATAGCAGGAGAATATGGTGTGTGCACAGATCTTGCCTGGTAGGAAGTCACAATGCAGAGGGAACTTGACTCCAGCTCTGGGAGCTGAAAACTACAAATATAATTCAACATGTGCAACTCAAGCAATACCAGATCATCAAACTATTGTGTCCATTTGTATAAATAGTCTTCATTGGCAGTGGTGGAATAACTAAGGTTTCACTGGCAGAGACATAATACCTTCCTGAACCCGAAGGAACTAAGATGTCTAGGACCACAAACACCACAGAGTGTGTCTCATGCTCCCACCCACACAGGGTAGGAGTGCTCTCAGTGCAGTGCAATGCCTCAGACACTGATGCCAAAGACGTCATGCATCATTTTAAAGTGCTGGCACACCCTGGAACAATTTTAATCTGTGCCTAGCTGGCACCTTCTTTAGGGAATCCCCAGTCATGGTTTATTGCCAGGGATCGTTGTAAGGAGATAGTCCAGCCAAGGCTACAGAGTTCACTAGTCAAACTCTAGCCCTCATTCTGCTTTTTGCCCTAGTCTAGGCACAGAAAGCATAAAAACATCCAGACTTGTTCCATAATATCATCTACATAAGGAAAACTTACATAAAATGGTCCCGCCCAGAAGCCATACTTGATCAGATAGAAAATGGTGGGGGAAAACTGTAAGACACTTGTTATTAAACCTCTTTGTTTTTTCTAAATGCTTTTTTCTGTGGTTTAGTGCAGCACTTAGCACAACCGTAACATGGTCCTGATTTTGGGATATTGGAGGCTACAGTAAAATAATGCACATAGGCCAAGCCAAATTCTTTACTTGGTCCTCTCTTTTAATCACAGTGTATTTCAGATGGTAAAGACTTTGCAACTATGAAGTTTTTTTCATTATGAAAACCAAACTGATGTATGGGTGACTATAGGCACCACAGCATGTTATTGTTATTACTTTTTCCCACCAACCTTCCCCACTTTTCATGCAAATTCAGACAAAAGTAAAGCTTGTTATTTATTGTATCTTACTTTTTGATTGACTGGCATCTTGTAGGGTAAAATAAGAAACCTTTAGAGTTTCCATCTCTAAAGTCCTGCAGAACATAACAGCTATACTTTTAAGTAATTCTGGTTTAAGTCATGCTAATAGATTTGTCTTTCAAGTGAGCATTTGTTCACAGAACCATTCTATAAAATAGCTGAATTCCTTCCAGGTAATATCTTTCATTCTCTCATTTCCCCATTAACTTCTCTTTTGTATTGTTGCAAAGTCTTCATGTCATATGTCCTCAGGAACAACTTAATTACATGACAGTCACAATTCCATATTAGCAGTCATCTTTGTACAAAGAAAAATAGTTCATTTGCACAAGATAGTTCATGGAATTTTGCTTATAGATTAGCTGAGAAATGGAAATTGCCAGCCCAGACATTTAGTATCTGGTCAGACTGAACTCAGTAGTGATCTGGCTGTAATCTGGATATTTTATGTCTCGCACAATGCTCCTCCTGCCTTTGGTAATCATTACTGTATTGTGGTTAAGAAACTTCAACAGAAACTAGACACTGTTATTCTAGACCCCCTGAAAATATCTAGGCTCTTAAGCAGCTGAATAGATTCAGAAGAGAAACTATTAAAGCAGCAAAGGTAACCATTCCAAAGGGATGTATTCCAGAGGGTGATCATTTGTCAAGCTGAGGAGAGGTGTCCTGATTACCTTTTTCTACAGCAGTGCTACTTTCAGAATAGATCCTGCCTTCTGAATGCAATTTGAAAATGTTTTAAATAAATTTCAATGACATGAGGATGTCTCTAGCTCATTGTATTATCACTTCATTGTACTATTGTATTGTAGTAGTATTTGGAGGATTCATTCACATACATAGGCACTGTAAAAAACACAGATCTTTTCCTGCCCTACAAGTTTACAGTTAGCAGTGAATAATTGATACAAGTTACTTTCATAATCATATTATATAATTTGACATTCAAAATCATAGTTAGAAGAAGTGAAACTACCTATTCTGAAAAGAAAAAAAAAAAAAAGAAATAAAAGATAAATGTGCCACATATTAAGGGTTGTTTCAAAGAGAATAGGCTAATTTCCAGCCAAGCCTGATTAAAAGCCCTAAAATGTTGTGTCCATTTTATAAAGATGAGTTTGTTCAGTCACAAAAATTTTAGTGATAAAAGTAACTTATGTTTCAGACTGCTAAAAGATTGCATCTGCAAATGATCCTCAATATAAGAAGCAGAATTTTCTGCTCTTTTCCCATTAAACCATATGTAAGAGAGGTCAGATAAACAAAGCATAGTCTGATGGCGAGAAACACTTTATTCTCTTTTACTGAAAAGAACACATTTTTTCAAATTATTTTGTACATGGCATGCATTCACTGGCATTAGTTTATGCAAATTCATCTCTTAAAAACTCCTGTAAAGCCTGGCCACACACAGTATGCCATTGCATACAACCCACCAACAGACTGCTTTTGCATGCTACATTTTGATCAAGTTGTGTGTATATGTCATTAGCAAATCCACCATATCACTTTCCTGCTCTGTTTACTGTTAAACACTCCAAAAAACCTTTTGGTTTGAAACTTAGAATTGCAAAAACTATGACTTCCAGAAGCCCATAGGCAAAATTCTGTTCCTCTATGGATTTACAGACTGAACATTTCCTGTTACAATCAAGAAACACCCAGTCCAATAGGGTGTGGTACATAATTAAGAACACTGTTTTGTTAAAATAATTGTCTAATGTTCATCAGATAAAGAAGAAGCCCTAAATCATTCCCTGAGACCTTCTGGAACCAATGACTTTAATATTAATACATTTAAAAAAAAAAAAAAAAACACCAACCACTGAACTGACTTCCTGGATTTTTAATTTTTTGGGTTTTTATGACTTGCTTGATTGGATGATTTTGGGTTTTTTTTTGGCAGACCTTCCTTTTACATTCTCTTCTAGAGAACGGAAGCATTGATTACTACATAATAGTATCTGCAAACAATCTGGGCTCTCAAAAAAAACCCTAAGCAAACTCTAAATCCTTAAGGACTGTCTCATGCTTTCTTCTAGACTTTCCGACTTTCATTTCAGTTCATTGAGGCTTGGAACAGAATAGAGAACAAATTAATTCATGTAAGTCTATGAAGGACCTCCTATTTTCTTGTGCTGACTATTATGAGAAAGTAAATCCATATATATTACTTTTTCTCCTGCAAATAAAGTTGTCATAGCCCTGCAGCCGCAGTATATCAGCTCAAATTCCTACACTGGCATCATGAGAAACCTGAGTTGCACCATCCAGTGCAGCAGTATAACCTCCCCACACTTAGCCCAAAGTAACAAATAGTTGAATGAAACTCTAAATTTGGAAGTTACAGGGAATGAAGAAAGGCAGGATAGCAAAGGCATCTGCAAGACAAAACGTTAGCATCATGTTCTTTAGCTTTGTGTCTAAAAAAGTCAATAAGACATCAGCTGATTCATTCCCTTAGCTATCAAAGTTGTGCCTGGTACACTGCTTTTCACGACGCAGGTAGTTACTACAGTGCAAAACACTGAAATAGCATCACAGACATGATGTTGCCACTGACATGGGCAGATGTAGCATTTGGCACTGACTACATCAAGTAGTCTTCCAGATTATCCAGTAGGTGAAAGAGCAGTTCAAGGCACCCCACTTGTACAACACCATTTTAGAACCACAGCATCACGGAATCATTCTGGTTTGGAAGAGATCTTCAAGATCATCAAGTCCAACTGTTAACTCAGCACTGTAAGGTCACTACCAAACCATGTCCCTCAGCACCACATCTATGCATCATTTAAATATGTGCATATGGATCCATCACTTCCCTGGACAGCCTGTTCCCATGCATCACAACCCTTTCTGTGAATAAATTTTTCCTAATATGTAATCTAAACCTCCCCTGGTGCAACATGAGGCTGTTTCCTCTTGTCCTATCTCTTGCTACCTGGGAGAAGAGACCAACCCCCACCTCACTACAACCTCCTTTCAGGTAGTAGTAGAGAATGACAAGGTCTCCACTGAGCCTCCTTTTCTCCAGGTTAAACACCACCAGTTCCCTCAGCCGTTCCTCACAAGACTTGTTCTCTAGACTCTTCACCAGCTTCGTTGCCCATCTTTGGACACACTCCAGTACCTCAGTGTCCTTGTAGTGAGGGGCCCAAAACTGAACCCAGTACTCAAGGTGCAGCTTCACCAGTGTTGAGTACATGGGGACAATCACTTCCTTAGTCCTGCTGGCCACACTGTTTCTGATACAAACCAGGATGGTGTTGGCATTCTTGGCCATCTGGGCACACTGCTGGCTCATATTTAGCCAGCTGTCAATCAATACCCCCAAGACTCTCTCTGCCAAGCAGCTTTCCAGCCATTGCCCTCAGTCTATTGATCCAGCCTGTTCAGATCCCTCTGTAGAGCCTGTGTTTAGCTGTGTTGGGAAGTGGTTTTCCTACATAAGTGCCTGAATTTCTTTTATAGCTCATTAAAAACTGTAGTTTGCCTGGAAAGCCACTAAACAGTGGGCATGTAGTTGGCTAAGATCTATTTCTCCTTTTATAGACTACAGAGGATATTTGGACACTTACTAGGGAAACGCTGCCAATGTTTTAGGTACACAGATAGGTGTATTGGTCCAACCATGAGCTAGTTTCCTCCTTATCACCATTCCATTCACCATCGTATTTTCAGCACTAACTTTAATGGCATTTCATTACCATTCACAGGAGCCTTAATGTATTTTCCCTAAGTTTTCACTGTAATCTTCTGCAGTAACATTATTTTTGTAATAATATTGAAACAAAGATAGCCAAGATGTAATACCAGTGCAAAACAGGAAACTATATTCCACTACACCATGAAAAGAACTGATAGCTCCTTGTTTTAAGGCATGCTTTCAGTGGAATGAGAAAATGGAAAGATCAATGGATAAAGGTAGATTATTGTAGAAAGATAAAATAATGAAAAGTACCTAAAAAGAGGAAGACATAAGTCACTCTCTTTACAAGGCTGATGGAGAAAAACAGAAGGATAGAGAAAGAATTAATGGATGAAGTTTTTTAGGCAGACAAACTTTTAATTCTATGTATCCATCTATGTAAGTGTCTACAGGGTGGTCTAAATATTCTAGTTCCCTTTGGTGAATATGCACTTCTCCAAGAAAAGCCATGAATCTTTTAGAACACTTTAAAAAAAAGTACACCATACCCCTAAACTTCACTAACCTTTACTTCCTCAGCATCTTCATGTGGAGAATACTTTAAAAACTATTCTGTGGATACCCTGCAAGGCATTTCTGGATCTCTCCATGCAGTGAAGATGTGATTCTTCAGCACTCTCTCAACAGTCTACAGCTTCCAAATGTGCCTGGAGCAGAGGAGGGAGAAAGAGTATTTAATTGAACACTACAGGAAGAGAGAAGGCTGGAGGTCAAAGCAGAAAGACACGAGTATTTTTCTTGAGACCACACCCATTTTTTCCTTGAGGAAATCATTCCCATGTTACTTTGATTTGCAATGCTAACTGTGCTGCTACAGATCCTAAGATAAATCATTATGAAAGGTGTCCAGCCCTAATATTTCTTATTTTTTAATATTACATGATACAGTCTCCCAGTTTTTTTTCCCAGGTGCACTTCTGTCTGTAGCAAGAAAGCTGCAATTCAGCTTGTAACAAATACAACCCACTATAATCAGTGGGTTTTGAAATTTTCACTTTAGATGTGATTTATAAATATTAGATGCTATACATCATGGTTCATAGAAACAATACAGAAAAAGCAATTATTAGTGCTAATTAAAAATTCACACATCTGGGTCTATGGAAAAACACTTCAAGATAACTATTTATCTACCTAAATTGATACCAGACACAATGAGAGTACAAGAAAGACAGATGGATACTATTTTTCTGGGAACATATAAGCTGCTAGCTGCTAAAATGGTAGCTATGTTTTGCTCATATCTCTGTTTCTAGTTCGGAAAAACAGCCCACAGGTTCCAATATAAAATGACACAAAACGTGACTTGTGCAAATGTAACACGTTGGTGCAATTCAGAAGACCTCACATATGTTGAATTGACTACAACATGGCATCAGCCACTTGGGGCATTTGGTTAATGCATTTAATTTAGCACAGTAATTGCTGTATCAGTCCAAACAAATTGCCAAGCTATTTCTTATTCTGTGCTTAAGACTAGTTATTTACCTTTCTTTTACCATGTACTATTTACTATTTTTATTTCCTTCTTTGCTTTCTTATTGCTTCTTTATTTTAAGGAAGCTGTGACTCTAGTAAAGAAGTAGACTCTGACACATTTAGATATAGGAAAGTGCTCATTTTTAAATGTAGGGTTTCTTAGGCTGATGAGATTGACTGGATTGTGGTCTGAGTAATCCTACGGCTTTTCTGCCTAATTTGCTTCTTGAATTAACTTCCTTATTCATTAGAATAAAATCAGAAGATACTTACCACATTAGCCAAGCCAAAAAAAATGCTCTAAAGTAACAAAAATTAATTTCATTAATACTTATCCCATGGAAACTTTTGTCTGACATATTTATGAACAGCTGAAAGTACTGATTAGTTCTGCAAGTGCTTCATGGGAAGGATGAAGATGTCAAGTCACCTATTTGAGCTCTCTGGATGTTTTATATACTATCATTGTGAAAAACTATGTAAGTAAGCCATGGTATATCATGGGTTGAGCAAAGACGGAAAAATAGAAAGTTCCTACTCTAGAGCTGACCACACAGAGTGAAAATAATACTAATACCTCAACTGAAATAACAGAAAATAATGTGATAAAAAGAATTAGCATAGGAAGCTAATCCTGTGTATACTTACTGGGTTTCATTCATCCATGATGTCTGCATAGGAACTATCTGCTTTCTTTTTACCATCAATGTAGGGAGATGCATGTGAACTTGAGGATGAGATAAATCCATGACTCCTCCCTGACTTGACTACTAATGGAGTTGGGACTAGCTCATATGTAGCTTCTATATGAGAAGGACTAACATTTGAGCAGGCATATCCCATTCAAAATATTCCTGTGTTTTCTGGAGGTTTCTTAGCAGAGGAAAGTTTTACAGAGAGGTTTTGGAGAAGGATAAGGAGATAGTACTGTGGAGGATTATCGTTTTTTTCTCCATTGACCAAGGAGTCCTTAGGATAAAACATAAAATAATTCAAATAAGGACACGACAGAAATTGACACTGAGAGATAAGGTCAGAAATCAACATCTTACCAGCAAACATGAATGGAATGAGGAGAACCTGTGAAGGGCTTTGAAGATCAAGACGTGACTGATTCAAAAGAAAAAGGGAAACCACTGAATTGATATAGTCAAAGCAAGGATTTATGGAAATTATCTTTACAGAAGAATAGAGTGGATAGAGATAAAATTGTATCTTTGAAATGATGTTAGTATTAATTGAGATTAAAGATGTTGGAATTAATTGTGAATGAAAATGTAATGAAAAGTATCTGGATAAAAGTTTTCACAGTGTGGAACAATGAGAAAGAGCACATCTTACATACTTTAAAGGTGTTCCAGGAAAGCATCCTCAATACCTAGGCATATCCCTGGATGGCAGAACATGGACAGAGGCCCAATGAACTGTTAGAACTTGCTTTTCACTCAGGCTGACCTTTAGAAGACTTGCAGGCATACATAAAAACATAGTGTAATAGTTGAGATTTTTCTGTTACTAGAAAAGGAGAGAAATCTAAAGAAGAGCTCTGTCAGTGAGTCATCTGCAAAGAAACATTAGTTGGTTTTGCATGTGTTAGTCAGAGATGCACTATAGGAGAAAAGGAGAAGGAGAGAAAGAGTCTTATTAAGCCATAATCAATTATTGGAAACTATCAAATGAATTATCAGAAATGTCAGAAGAAAAAACAACAAATGTTGATACCTCATAAGCCAAGGAATGTTGGGATTTTAAGAAGAGCACAGAATCATAGAATCGCAGAATCATAGAATGGTTTGGGTTGAAGGGGACCTCCATGACTTTCTAGTTCTATCCCCTGTGCCATGAGCAAGAACACCTTCCATGAGATCAGATTGCTCAAAGCCCCATCCACCCTGGCCCTGAGCACTTCCAAGGAGGGGCCATCCACAGCTTCTCTGGGCAACCTCTTCCAGTGTCTCACCGCCCTCACAGAAAGGAATTTATTCCCTACATCGAATCTAAGTCTACCCTGTCAATTTAAAACCATTACTCCTCATCCTATCACTACACTTCTTGATAGAGTCTCTCGCCAGCTCTCCTGTAGGTTCCCTTTACCGAAAGGTCACAGCAAGGTCTCCCTGCAGCATTTTCTTCTCCAGGTTAAACAATCCAAATTATCTCCACCTGTCCTCACAGGGGAGGTACTCCAGTCCCATAATCATATTCATGGCCCTCCTCTGGACCAGCTGAAGCATGTTCATGACTTTCTTATGCTGGGAGCCTCAGGACTAGACACAGCACTCCAGGCAGGGTTTCACAAGAGTGTGGTAGAGGGAGAGAATCACCTTCCTCGACCTGCTGGCCACACTTCTCTTAATGCAGTCCAGGATGTGATTGGTTTTCTGGCCTCCAAGCATACATTGCTGGCTCATATTCACTTTTTCATCCATCAGTAACCCCGAGTCCTCCTCTGCAGGGCTGTTCTCAATCCACACATCATCCAGCCTGTATTTGTGCTTAGGATTGCCCCGACCCAGGTGCAGGACCTTGCATTTGGCCTTGTTGAACTTCATCAGATCGGCACAGACCCACCTCTCAAGCCTGATGAGGACCCTCTGGATGCTATCCCTTCCCTCCAGCATGTGAAGCACAGCACACAACTTGGTGTCATCAACAAACTTGCAGAGGATGCATAGTTGATTATGTCAAAGATATCTGATGATATTGAGGGAACAGAGTACTCAGTATGAGATTTGGCTAAGAAGATGACATTTGATAAGTGACTTCAACTGAATGAAACTGATTTGTGCCAGGCTTGGGGAATTAAAATGGAATGACAGGACACAGTACACAGACACAGGAGTGAAATGCAAAGTGGGGCAGAGACTGGGAAAAAAAATAGGGAAAAGGGTGAATTGTTTTGCATAGGAGATATTAATACAAAGTTCACAAAGTTCACAAAGTTCACAAAGAGAATAAGAGAAGAGCCATCACTACCTTTGTTTCTTCAAGAGAAGACAGAAGGTTCTGTCCCTCTATATCCACCTGGTCCCTTGCTACTAAATTTCTTTAGTAGTATTCCCCATTTTGTTAGTCACACTACTTTATCACACTAACAAATAGTAAAGGGACACCCCAGTATTTTGCTGCAGATTTCCAGACCCTGCCTCCCAGAGGTCTAGGCAGGGCTGTAGGATACTTTTGCCCTCAGTTTGCCAGCTAGCACTCACTGATAGTTAAATATGTCCCTTTTTTGAGGTTTATATGAATATAACTTGTCCCTGTCTTTCTTCAAGCCAGCAGCGTCTATCCCGGTCAGCAAGCTTCTGGCTCTCTAGCCACAGATGGTCTCTCTGGTAACATGGCTACTGACTCTGATTTTTATTGATCAGCAGCAGACAAACCTCGCTGTGCACACAAGCTCAACAGCTGCTATTTCTTGAGCAGTTCATAATTCATGCTTTCTAACTTACTTTACCTATAGCACACTAACAGATCTTCACTTAGCTTTTGTTGAAAGCAGAAGAGAGGGCAACAGTACTGATGACACGGGAAACCATGAAAGGCAGATGTAGGTCACGTGACAGGAAAGGCAGAAGAGTCATGCTGAGGTAAGACCAGGAGATGGTCAAAGCTGATAAATTCTGAAATGTCCTCTTGTATGTGATGAGAGGACAAAAAGAAAACAACACTTGAAGGCTAAGTCACGTGAAAGGCCCTTTGGCAAGTTGAAGAGTTATACCAAAGTTGAGGGTTGAATGAAGAGACAAATCAAGCAACACACAGCTAAAGCATTAGATTGATCGTGAGTATGAAAGTTAATGTCAGTGATAACACACAGTAGAAGACTATGAATGAAGGAAGAACAAGCTGTCAACATTAAGCTGGAAGGCAGATGAATAGAATGAGATAGAGAGCAAAAGACATCAACATGTTGCAAGAGTGGAAACCAGTCAAGCACAGAGAAGGCTATGAGGGAGTGAACTTGGTGGTATAAATCTGTTAATAGTGTACATCCTTCAGCACTTTGAAATTTGGGGGTTGTATCCTACCAGTACTGAAACATAGTACTTTATATGATGGCAGTTTATGCTACTTACATCATCTCAGTTCTCCTTCCAGAGTATCAAGAATTAACATATTTTACTGTTTTCTGGTCTTTCACCACACACCAGCATGACTGTAAACCCACTCCCTCTATTTTTGTTGGTCTCTTTATTCGTAAAGCTTTTTGCTTTGTTTAATTTTGCATAAAGATAATAGGTTTAAGTATCTCTGTTCCTGTATTTGTTTTCATGTCACCTCACTGATATCATTCTCTGCCCAGGGTTAACATTCAGTAGCCTTAGTAGTGTCTATTCTATCAAATTAAGTCTGAATCTGTCGTACCATTCTGATGGCTGCTCAGTGCCCTTTTTGAAATGAACTGTGGCGCCAATCCAGCTCCTGGTGGATAATCCACATCTCCCAAGTAGTGTTACAGCTGCCACTAATTGGTACCCTCATTGTCAGTCTTATTAGGCAGGTGAAGCACCAGATAGCACAATGAATTATTTTCCCAGTCCTGAGTGTGATGTACCTAGGTCAAAGTTGAAGCAGAATACAGAGGCAGGGAAGGAAAGCCTGAGTAATTGCTGCTTTTGCTGTACCTTCTCTGTGACTCAGGTCGCCAGGGCTTTTCAGTTTTCATGATCTCCAAGGTGAATGTAAAACAAAGTCTCTAAAGATGTCCTTGAAAAACTATTTCTGGACCACTTTTATAATTCTGCAGTGACTGATAGTGGTCTGAATGCTAACACAGTAACTGGTTGGCAGAAATGTTTTATTACCTTAATTGTGGATGAGAAGCAATTCTGCAAAAAGAAAGAGGGAACTTGTCATCCCACGCTTCAGTGGGATTCTCAGACATATTCAGATAGAAGCCGACTGCTATGAATGTCAGATGGTGGGTCCCCCAGGCTCCCTGGCAACCTGCATGCAACTAAGAAAGAGGCAACAGCTTGCTTCAAGTATCCTTTGTAGAGATGACATAGTTAGATAAACCCAACAGGGAGTATAGCACGTGGAGGGAGCAGTCTGGTAAGGGGAAACCATTCCCTGTGGGACTGGCTCGATATTGCCACATGAAATGTTCAAAACACTACACTGCTAGCCAGGAAAGTTGAATTTATTGCTTAATGAGCAGAGGACCAGGAAAAGATCATTGACAACTGCCGTGTAAACACAGACACTTAATAGGGTGTTACTGAATGCCAAGAGGAAATTAAAAAAATCTGTCCTACAAACAGCACTTTCTACCATATAGAATATGATTGGAATAAATACAGACCACAGAAAGCGACTGTAGAGAAGAGACTAGATACAGTGGAAAGAGGAGAAGAACTTAAATCCAAGGGACATTTCCTTAGACTGCCTTGAGTATGAGTCATGAAAAAGAAATGATGAAGGAAGACATGTTAGCATAACAGCAGCAGAGTGACAGAGGTAACGCAAAATGACACTGTGACACATTATTAAGAAGCTCAGCAACACACTCAACCTCCATCACAATGTCATCAGGACAGATGGCAACAATTGGCAGAGACAAGGCACAGCATGTCTGGAAAGCAATAAGAGCCTATAGAAGAAAAAAATAATATGAGCAGCTATGGAAAACACAAAAGAGTACTACAGATTTTTCTAGAGATAAAGCAACAATTTACTCTTCACCCTATGCATATTTGTCACAACTCTCTGATGGATATGACATCATTTCTCACTATATCAAAGCTTTGCAAAGAATCAAGACTTACATGGAACTCATTACTATCATTTATTATTCTTGTTAGTACCTGTGAGACCTATTGTGAAGGACTGCATCATGTTAAGCACTCACCAAAATCAGAATTAAAAAATGGTCCCTGCAAAATGAGCTTACAGTCAAAACATAGCATGAAACAAGACACTCGGGTGCAGATACAAGGAAGTATAATGAGAGGCTTGTCTTCTAGGAATGTCAGCAGAGGTTGTAGAGAAATGGCAAAAGAGGGAAGAAAAGCAATGGACGATAAGGAAATGTGGTTCATAAATATCTTTCTGGTTAGATTAATCAACAAAAAGACAGGACAGTCCTGGCAAGAAAGTAAGAAATAATAATCCTCAGATAGGAAGCAGAAGCTTTATCAAAAAAAATTGTCAAATGTAATATTATACCTGTGGTATCTAATAATGCAATAGCCAAGAGAAACATATGAGGCAGGGAAAGCACCAAGTACTCAAATTAAGTAGCAGACAAAACACCAGTCCAGGCACAACTGATGCAAGCCAAGCAGGACATGTGAATCTTGCTCTTCCTGCACCAGCTGTGTCTGCTGTGAAGTCCACTCAGTATTGCTGAGAAATATCACCAGAAATCGAGTCTCCACAAACAGAGCTCCCACTGGAGGAGAAAGTTAATCTCCTCTGGCTAATTGAGCTCCTGGAAAAAAAAAACTTCATAGAAATCTTCAGCCAGTAGGGCAGTGGGTGCAATAGGGCTGAAGAAGGCAAGTTTTCACTCGCCAGTAATTAGAATTACATAAACCTTGGCAAGAGAGCTTGTGTTTGAGAAAGGCTATCCACATTTATTTTCTTAGTAGAAATTCATATTGTTTACTTCTGCCTTTGCATTTTTGCACAGACACATTCTGAACATGAGTATAAAGGAAATTTAGAGAAAGGTAGAGAACAGCAATACATAAAAAAAACATTGTGAGAAACCGTATGTGGCACCAGTCCCTGCTGTTCAATTCCATGTGTGTTGGGTATTTGCTTGACCCTTTCCAGCTGTTGTGTACTTCCTGATCCCCCAGATGATATGAGCCCCTTGCCTGATCAGCTTCCAGATGCTATACTCTTCCCAGTTCCTCCTGATCATGTCTCAACGCCAACTCAGTTCCAGCTGCCGTAACTCTCATCCTTCCTCACCGAAGAGCTCCCTACCCAACAGTTCCCCCAAATGTCATAACCTGCCTGACCCTCCCCAGCTGTTGCAATCCTCCCTATCCCATACTGTAAAATCTCTTTGATTCGTCCCCTTCCCAGCTGCTCTGCCCATTACCACTGAAGGCTGTGGTCCAGATCCTATCTCCTTGAAGTGTCCTACCAGTGTAAAAATTTACATCTGTAGCTCACAGATTCCTTGATGAAACAGTTTTCTTTACAGGATATAACTTTTCAGCCAGATTTCAAACAAAACTTCCTACTGCAGTAGCTTTGCAGAGGTAAAACCCTGAATTCATGTAGATTTATCAACGTCTGCAATATTATATAATAATATGCTGTAACACAGACTATACTGCATAACACAATATCAATATTATAATAATTGTATACCACTAGATAATGTTAGTATTAGGAAATTATATAGAATAAACATATAAATGAAGTATAATAATAATACACACAATACACTGCAATCAATACATTTAGGATTTTTCTCTTACATATGGCAAGTGAAAGGATAATGCACAAAAAAATTAAGCTCTCTTTACTTTACAGCTGACCACAGAGCATATGCTTAATTTAAATACTCTCAGGCTTCTTTATCCCTTCCACTCTAACAGCATATTCTAAATCCATCTTGTGTCCACCTCACAGTGTAAAACTGTGCAAAGAAACACTGGCATAAGGACAATCCAGAGGCCCACAGATTTTAACACTGCGGTTCAGATTTTTTTTTCCACACAGATTATTACAAGCCAAGAAAAAAAAAAATCACTGATTTTCAAACAAAATTACTAGATACATTAGAGCAATAAGGTCATTACGTGCACAATTTAGGCATCTCCTGAATATACGTTAAAATGTTCACAAATCACAATTTGATACTATTTTGCATGATTCTTTTTCTCCAGAACTGGAAAAGAGATGATTATATGTAATTTGTTATAATATTCTTTTTAAATGTTCAGTTGTTTAATTAGAGGCCAAGGAAAAAAATCACCACTTCTTTAACTCAAATGATCTATGTTGACTATACGAAGAAAGTTATCTGCTCTTTGATGTTAGTCTAGAGTCAATTGTACCCAAAGTAGTTAATAAGGTCATCAGTTTTTCAGCAAATCCACCTCTACCCACACTTTGTCAATTGTCCCGTATACACTGTTAAAGGCACTTGGGTAGTTTTATTAGCTGTCCTACCATGTTTCCTCTCTTTCCACATCCACCTTAAGACCCTTAACCATATGCATTGACTAAGTAAGCACTAGTCCTAGCTATGGCTGTTCCCCAGCTGGGTATGTGGTGAGTCACTGCAATGTACAACCCACAGTAGCAGCCGTAAGTATCAGGAATACCTGTTTAGATAAAGGAATAGTGAATCAGTACACAGCCTTACAAGCATATCTATGCCATCTTCTAGACTTTATATAGATCAGAGATTTGGCTACATGGAGTCAACTGAGAAACTGATGCCTGAAACAATCATAGCTTTTGAAATCTCTAGACATGAGGAACTTTCAGATCTGAAAAACTGATTTTCTGTGATAGAGGGGAAATACAGTGATATATATTTCAGTGTTTTGAAGGGATTTTTGTGTTTCATTTTTTGAAAAGCACAGATTTGCTAGTGATGTTGCACATAAGTCTCTAAGTGGAAAAGGACCATATATGTCTTCTTTAAAGAAAACTATGTAATCCAGAAACCATATAGTTCTTTCTGCCTTCAAGACCCTCTCTGCATCTTGGGAACAAATAAGAATAAGTTTACTTCAAAAGGATCCCCTTTTATTTCAAAAATGTCTCCTAATTTCACACATTTGCAAAACTGGGTTATAAATCTCATGAAAGGCATTTGTGGAGTTCTTCCATTTCTCTTCAGTCATCAGCATGACAAAGGTAAGAAAACAAAACAGGAAACTGGAAAACAAAAATGACAGCAAAACATTTTAAGAAGTCAGACACACTTAAGTTTTCTTCAAAACTGACAAATTAAGTTGTTGCCCTATACTTCTGAATTTGTAGCAAACTACAAAATGATCAAGGTTTTTTTGTGTTTGAGGATTTTTCACTAACATGCTAGTCTAAAACAAATTCATCATACTCATAACATAACAGAATGAAAGCTAATGGAAGAAATAACATCTTAGTGTTGATTTATAGAGGCAACTACAGGGAAGTGTGAAAAGCTTTCTTTTTCAATAAGAGATTTTCAGGCATTTTTTATATCTGTCCAAATTAAAATACAATCTTTTCTACCTTATTCTCTAATAACGACAAGGGTTGGCCATTAAATAGTTTAACCTAGTTTGCAGGCAGGGTAGCCTTTCATATCTTCACTGTATAAGGGTACAGTTTCCAGTAGAAGTTTTCAGAAGAAAAAGGCTGACAAGGACTCTGAGGACTGGGCAAAAAGATGAGGGTGGAGATGCAAAGAGATGCTCTAGCTACTCCTTAGAGCTGATAGGTTAAATGACTGCTACAGACTTGGCAGATCCTACTAGCAGCAGCCCTGTGGATGGAATTTTTATAGGTATGGGAATCTGAGAAGTGCAGTTCAAAAATTTAGAGCACATGTAGAAAAATGAACTTTTGCATGGCAGTCAAAATTTAAGAAACCTCCCATTAGCCATTGAAGTTTCTGTTTAATCTCTCTGCCTGTAAGGGACAAAATTTTCTCAAGTAAATCATATCTCTGTGTCTCGGTTTCCTACTAATAAAAGAGAAACAATTGGGTGATTTGTCTTCCTTTCACAACATGTATGATTTCTGATGCACAAATATTTGTCATCACCTTTCTTAGTGCATTTGTTCTGCATAAAACTGAAAACAGTTGTTCATTTCATTAATAGGATGTGTTTGTGTGGCACCAAGCACTCCATCAGTTTTAATCTCTGTTGCTATATTTCAGTTACTGCTGAATATTTATTTTCTAGCAAAGTACAACACCTTTAATTTCTGTCTTTTTCCATCCCCTATGTGTAGACAAATTACACTGAGTCCCTTGGGGTCAGAAGAGACCAGAAAGCCAGGCTGATTTGTTAGGCTCCAAGGCTTGGCCTCAGGCACAAGGATGTACAGTCTGAAAGCTTCATTCTCATCCTCAGCACATATGTCATTTCTGTTATTGTTAATGGAAGTGATGCACATCCACTGAAAGGACAGATGTTTTGTTGTTCCTCCACTAAAGAGTACCATAAATACAGAGCAAAATAATCCAACCAAATAGAAAAAACTCTGTCCGGTGCATGTTTTGCAGATGAGTAACCTAGGATCTGACTTCTAAAAGAACTATGATGTGTTCTTAAACTGAAATATGCTTGATACACACTAGGAATGAAAGCTTCTTCCCAAGTGCTGAGTAGTGACAATGGACTATTCAAAGATAACCACAGGAACCAAGTCATGACATGGTAGATATAGCTGACATTGACACAGTGAAAAAGTTCACAAGACAGAGAAGGAAGTACTCTGTCTTGTGTTTGTTGTTTACATCTCAAGAGGATTTGCTTACACCTCACAAGGAATCACACTAAATTCAGGGATCTGGATTCAGATCCCTTGTGCTCAAGAATACATTGCCTGCAAAGGAGATGCAGTCTCCAATTCTGTGTATCTAGGTGAGGCTACTTCAGGACAGCACGTTTGCCACCACAACAGAGAGGAGTAAAACAATCTACTATAGGCTACCCAAAGTCACATTCAAAACCTGATCCACAATCTTGTAAAATCACTGGGTTCCTTTTAAATCAAATCCCTGACGTTTCATGATGTCTCATGGCACAAATGCCCACATTCCATTTCTGTAAACTTAAGTTTATGTTTGAAATATATTCACAACAGTGATATCAGGAGTGTTACTGTCTCAGTTCAAATCACCCTTAACCATTTGTTCTGCTTCACACTCTCCTTTCCCCATTTTAAGGCAGTCCAGCTCCACAGTCCCTCATTCAATTCATGCAGGCCAAGCTGGGGAAGGGAATAAGGGCAGAGCATCAGCACTGAGCACTGACTCTTAGGTGCATATACTGTGATTGCAATGAGACAGTGCTGGGCTGGAGGCAGCTGTTCTGCAGCATACCTTAGTTTGTAGTAGTTCATCCTGGACTAAACTGTCCGTTTCCAATTCACAAGCCTGCCAGATGACAGGTTCTGTCAGGGTTGCCTAACCATAAGATGACTGGGACAGCCACTGCCTCTGCTGCTGAGTCACTAAAGATGGGATGAATGAAAGCGCATCAGGATGGCAGCTCGGATGAAGTGAGGACTGCAGAGTTGGATCAACAGCTATCAGCCAGCTGCTGGAGCACACACGTCTACTGCTAGTGATGAAAGAGAAGGAGGGGGAAGGAGGCCTGTGGTTGGATTGAAAGATGAGATTTTTCTAAAGAGTATAATTCCTTTGGAAATAGGGTTTAGTGGTTTTATAAGTTCTTGAATATTAAAATATCTTTTTAAAAGAAATCTCATTATATCACTGACAGGATTTAAATAATTCAGGATTATATGCAGAGACAATGAGGCAGACAGAAGTGCTATATTTGTATACAAATGACCCTAAACTTTGTGGCTCCCTAAGAGTTTCATCAGTCTCTAAAAAGTATTGCAGAAGAAAGTCCAGCATATTCGGGCAACTAGTCCACAAAGAAAAGCTACAAAATTTATTTCTTTGGCCCTTCAGGGTTCAGAAAGAAAGATGTTTATTAAGGAAGAGGACAGTTATATATGGTTTTAGAAATACTATTGTTGTTGTTGTTACTGCTGTTATTATTATTATTTAGATTTTGCCCCCAAAATGAAAATTTGGATGATTAGGCCACATTTGGCCCACAGTCCACCGGTTAGAAAAGCCTTCCTCCTTTGTATATTCAGAACAAGTTTCATGAGAAGCATCTCAGAAACATCTGCCTTCAGTATAATTATATTTCTATTTCAGCTACACCAAGCTATTTACAGATGAGCCTGTTCATAAAGAGCTTTATAATTAAGCAAACAGAAATATCTTTTTATAGGATGCAGATCTAGGGGTGATAATCACACACAAAATACACAGCAACAGTTGCAAATAGAGTGTTTAATGCTAGTTATATAGTTAGTGATGTGCTCAATAATGCCTGACATATCTTTGTTCCTAAGTGTAGGAAAATATGGTCTTTGCTACAGAACTGTGTAAACTGCCTTTTTCATATACAAAAGACTATATATTTCAGGGGGTATTGCTTGAAAGCCATCATGAAAACAAGCCCTCATATCTCCAATGCAACATGACTACCAAGCTCTTGGGTGGAAAAAGGAGTTAAGCATATATATATGAATTTCAGAAGTGTGACATCTTTCTTCAATATTAGACATGAACTGACACTTCTGATGATGGACACTAAAAGATAAAGAAGTGAAATAAGCAAGTATTGGAAGAAGGAAAAAAGAAGACAATCTCTTCTTTAGTGAAATTACTAAGGTCTTTTCACAGTGCATGTGCTCCAGAAATCCAGCCTTATTTGTTCTGAAGAACATATTTGTCACTTACTTCTCTCAACACTGCAAACTTGCTCTTTTGCAGTGCTTTCTTAGAATTTTTATAACCAGTTATAGCCCAGCAAGTGGGTTTGTAGCTGAACTGCTAAGATACCATATGAAACCCAAGTGTGAGCAACGTGCCAAAGTAAACCACATAATGATTAAATTATACATGACACCTTATTTTTCAAAAATAAGGTTTTGTTTGTAGGACTTTCTGTGGTGGGTGGTTTTTTTTTTTTCCTTCTTCACATTTAAATCAGCCAAAATAGATGTCTGAAAGAAGACAGCAGAGAGCAGGCCCCTAGATATAACCTAAAAAAAAACCCCTGTGAACAGAAGTGATGTGAATAAAATAACACCTTTGTCAAAATCTTTGGTAAACCCATGTGGAATCACTTTAACATATTTCAGGTAAACAGAATAGTCAAATTTGGTTTAAATTTGTTATTACTTTATATTATTTTTGTACCCTTGAACAGATTATAAATATTCTGGTGAGATATTCCTAGAAGTACTTGAAAGGGAAATACGTGGAAGATTTCAGTATTTGTCAATACTCTTCAACATGAGTTCTTACACAGGTGATTCATGTTTTCTACTTCAGGTTGATTTCACGCATTCAACATGGGTGCTTTGCCTCCTTGGAGGACCTTTCCTTTGTCTGTTGACTATACAGAGTGCCCCTGGAGGCAGAGCTACAAGTAGGCAATGTAAATACTCTCTTCCATTCAACTGCACTACCTCTAAAGCAGTTTCTTCATTGCTACACCGTGGATTTCAGAAAGCATTAAGTAGTTCTTATAATCATGTTTAATCATGTTAGACAAACAGTCTTAAACTCAATGATGGGATTACAAAAGCGTTCTGATGCCTGATTTGTACTGCTGTTTAACTTGAAAGGGTCTCCCAGTAAACATCCAAAAATGACTTCATTACATTCCTTGAAACCAAAGACTTGACAGCAGTTACGCACTGGGCAAGCTGTGATACTCCCTTCTTTTCCTCATCATGCCAATCAGTATTTTATTCTCATTTCTCTGGGCTTCTCCATCTGCATCTACCCATGGCTTCTTGCCTTGTGTTTCAATTGCAAGCACTTGGGGAAAGATATCTGCCTATTCTGTCCATGCAGTGAAGCATAATGCAGTGAAGAACTTTCTCTTTTAGGTGCCACAATAATACAAATAACAAACAGGAGAATATTTCTTCATCCACAGAACTGCACAGAGCAAGGAACTCAAATAGAGAAATATATTATGTAAAACAAGAGTATTGTTTCTCTGTTATGTTCCATGCACTAAAAGCAAGCATGTCCTTTCTGTATCAAATGGTTTCTGGTTTAAATTATAGGGGAAAAAGAACTACAGCTCAGTACGGATACAAGATGTATGTCGCCTACAATGTGGACAGTAAAATCTCAGAGAAAATAAAGCCTTAAGGGATCAGTGCTATTAAAACATGATAGAGAACATATCTCAGATAAGACTGGGCAAGAACTACACAATCTCCTGATGACCAACAGGATTAATCCCTGAAGCCTGGCTGAGTGTGACAGTTACGATGTGGCAATGCATGAAATTTGGCAGCCCCTGAAATCTCAAGTCTCCCACACAAAACGAAAAGCTTCATTGCTCTCTGTTCCAGGTTCATTCTGGTTGTAGCTTCCTAGCACCATTGTCCCTGGACACAGACCCCAAATGAACTGATATCTCTAAATTAGAGCTGCATTTCATTAACTTTTTAGTCTGAAGCTTGTGAGGCTAAGAACATGGTCCTAGGTTTTGTGTGAAATTCCCAACTGGATAAAGTGTGGAAAAAGAAATGTTAAAGAAGAAATTAAAATTGAACTTATTGATGTTTTCCATCATCTCTATCCCTCCCCCAGCATGAAGTTGGAAGCAATGTAAATGCAGAACATCTGATTCTTGAAGTCTTTAATCCCAGAGGTGCTGGTTCTTGGGCTAAGCACTCACTTTCTGGCTCACTCTCAGCTTGCTATCAGCTCACATTACTGCGCTGTTCCAGACCAAAATCCAACTCCACAGAAGAATGTTAAATGCTAGAAATAGGGGAATTGTAATGGAGCAGTTTTCTATCAGTTTCTTTAGATTGTGGATGACAGCTGAATTTACACAACTGCTGGTGAGTTAGGGTGACTACTGGATAGCCTTTCCAGCTGAACAAGTAATACAGATAACTGTGTGCACATCAGGTAGGCTAAAGATTTCATCGTAACCACAAAACTGCAAACGAAGACCTGTCACTATTAAGCCTGAAACACCGGTAGAGTGTGTGGGAGATGCAAGTGTCAATACAGTAAGTTAGTGCTGTCCCAGGGCCAGCAACATGGCAGGAGGTTTGAGGTGTTGTCATATTCTCACGTGTCAAATCATCTGCTCCATGTTGTCCTTATGATGTGGTCATATTATATCCTTATCATATGAGATCCTTATTATAGAACCCTTTGATGCAATTCAGTGCGGGCTGGATGAAAGAATAACTTATAGTAGACAAATATAAAGCCTCTTAACTAGGGTTGTGATGTGTTCTGTGTGGGATATGTTTCATCAGCATATTCATAGCATGTGCCTCTGACAGATCTGAGCTTGATTCTCAAGGTGTGAAAGTGTCAAGCTATCATCAAGTCCCATTTTCCCATGCATCAAGTTTCTCATGTTTATCAGGAGAGGAAAGCCGTAAAGCTCATCAAAACCAATGTGTCTAACTATGCCTGCAAAAAGAAAAAAGGATGGGAGTTGTAGCTGCCTGTATCAGCCTTCTCCTCAGCCAGACAAGAGGTTTTCACTTCCTTCTTCATGCAAGAACAATCTGGCAATGCAGCACTGCTCCCAATTTCTTGTTGTCAGTATCAGAAGCAAACGCATCCAGTCTTTTCATCTCTCTTGAAATGACAGGAAATCCTTATGACAGGAAAAAAGGCATGGAAGGAATTAACTTGGACAATGCATGTTGCTAACGGTCTATCATCCACATTATGTGTTGCGTGTGGTCTCCAATATCTGAGCTGTGGGAATAACAGCAGTATTGAAAAATAATAATTTTTAGATCTAATTCATGGAATGCTGTGAAGATAGGTTTTAAACTATCCTCACTAGAGAAAAAAATAGCTAATTAAGGCTTCAGCAGCAGACTCAGAGAAGGTGAAAAGTAGCAAGAGTCAGAATCTGAGAATGAAAGATAGCCAAGTCAAAATAACTCTTAAAACCAAATTTGGCCTATAAACTGTCAAAACTATGTTACCACTGGCTAAGAAAAAATGTGAGTTACCAAAATATGTTGCTCCTTAGCTAAGGAAACTTAATTTAAGAAGCAAAAGGGAGGGAGGAAGAAAAGGACGGAAAGACTGTCATCTTGAAAGGGAAGGATGAACGAAGAAGAGAAGCCCACCAGGCTTCTGTACTACATTTAAATATAGATCCTGAAGAGGTCCAGCATTCAGATCACATAGTGAACAGTGGTCTGTTGAGACACAGCTTTAGATGAGGGGAACTAAACAAGTAAGTACAGATCTTCTTAAGCCTGTGTTCTATGATCAAACTGATGCTTTATTTACTTTTTGTGTTTTTCCAGCTTTTTACTTAAGAGCTTAACCCATTGCCTGGCTAGAACAAACTTGTACTGCTTTCATTCTTAAGTGTTTTTGGTTTTATAGGCAAGTTCATGTAAAACTGAAAATGGGCTACATAATAATAAATGATCAATGCAAGCAATATTCAGTTAAGCTGAGATGGCCACAGAATAAATGAGTACAGCAGGAGGCAGGGGAGTGACGCTTCATTGGCTAAAATGTCACTTCCCCTCTGACACTTGGAGCTCCAGGTTTTTGGGAGCAAGTATGCAGAGAGGCAATACATCTGCTCCTATACAACCCCGCACTCTCACACCACCACCCCAGCTCTCTTTTCTGGCAGTACTACAGCATGACATCAGTCAGTCCCCCACTATACCTCTTTGCCCTCCCTCGTTCAATACCCTGGTTAGAAATCCGGAGGGATGGTTTGGTTTCCCCCACGGCCAGTCAGACTCAGCCTCTAGTGAACCCTACACATGAGCGACTTATAAGCCAGAGGCAGCCAGAACCCCAGTGACATCAAGACAGAACAAACTGTAAACTTAGAGGAAGAACAAGGAAGAAGTTGCAGCAAGCTGGACAAAATAGCTTTCCTGGACTGCATTAGCCAGTATCCTTTGTGAAAGAATTGATTAATAACAGCTGCATCTGTACTGTAGAAAATAAAATCCTATTTTATCTATACATATTTGTTTTAAAAGAGCAGAAGGCTATTCAAAGCTGAGTCAATAGTGGCATTACTGGAACTCATTTGGAATGGACAATGTTTGGCCTATTGTGTTAAATTCCTGAGGGTTTGCCTATTTTTGTATCAGATTACAGCTTTATTAGGTACAACTGTTTTTACATTGCATTTTTGTGATTAATGATGCTAAAAGGATTTTGGCATTTCAAATGTTGTACACAAACCTAATGGGCAAAATCTTCTGTAAACTTCTTCTAAGCTCTTGGCAAACTTTCCTCAGGAGCAAATATTAACTCCAGATAGTGTTTATTAGCTTTTATAAAATAATCACTGTAATAGTGGCATGTAATTGCTGGAGGTAAGAGAACATCCAGGCCAAGAATTAATCAAGTTTGAGCTCCTTAATAGAAACAGGTCAGGAACAATTTATTTCTTGCCCAGTTTGTATTTAAAATAATATAATTTTCCTCTGATTTTTTGTCATATTCCAAAAGTGATTTCATACACAACGTTGCCTGAATAAACGGTGTTTTTAACTAGAGACGACCCTGAACAGCAAAGTACAGGACCCACTTTATACTCTGAAAAAGTATGGAGGTATTTGGACTCTAAGCTCTAATTTGCACATTACATGGGGTAGAACAAGGAAAATACTTAGTTCTGAATCCAGTCCCATTGCCTTTTTAACCCACTGTCCAAAGTGTGAATGTTGCTGTAGGCAGTTTTTTTTTTTTTATTTGAGTGTGTCCTGTCAGCCTCAGACAAAAAGGAACCAAATATTCTTCTTCAGAGAGATCATAGTCATTAAGCCAGACTCATTGACCTTTTAGTTGTAATCATTCACAGGTTACAGTCAATTAAAAAAAAAAAATTAAAAATCACAGCACAAGGAATACAACCATGACTTCTCGTACATGGTACCTTTCATGTAGTAGGCATAAAAGTCTCTTGCCCTCTAAAATGTCAGTGAAGCCTTCCTATTGAACCATCACATGCCAGGTAATTCCCTGAGCAGAAGCAGTCTTTTGACAAGAGACACAAGAAATGGTTAAAGCATGAATATAGACATATCTATAGGTCATGACTGAGTCAACATTAGTTGAAAAAAAAGGAAGTGCCACCAAGAAAATTATTTAACCTGAGTTTACTCCAGTATAAACACCTCTATATAACCTCACAGTTTGGGATACTAAGTAAGGTAGATTTATCACTTAGGGTTGATGCTGTCTCAGGCACCTCTGATTCCCACACTATGTGCAGTGACGCTGTTGGTCATGCATTTTCTTTGAAGCTAGAGCTATAGTGTAGGCTGCATATAAGGAAATGTGATCTCTCAGACAGACCAAGCTGCATCAAAGAATCCACGTACTGTTTCAACACAGGAGGTGACTTCTACTTATTAGCTCAAATGACATCTCTGCAAAATGAAACATACCCAAACATGTTTGAGCATACATGTCAAACATGACCTCTCTACAGTGGTCAGGACAACAAACTCATAATGGTCTGTCCCCATATTCATTTCTGTTATTCTCCAAAGCAAGGTCATTGCATCAAAAATGCTCTCTGGGTAAACTCAACTCCCCATTCCTGTCTGGAAATCGTCTGGGAGAGTGCCAGATAGCTCAGGGAAATACCATGCCTGTGACCAGCCTAACAATTCGACAGCATGGATAACTGAGTTCTGGTACCTGGTTTTCTACTCTGAAGCTGTTTAATTTGCAGTGAAACAAAGAGAGCTTCATGTATACTAGCTCATAGCGAATTTTTAGGTCAGTTTGTTCTGGGAAACAAAGACGTCCTTAGTCACAGACCAGTCTTGGAATCTGCCATTTTTCTGTTTGTAAGAAAAGTGAGAGACTTGCCATGGAAGTTTTAAGGCAAGGGTCTCATCACCAACAGCATGAAGTGCTCTGCCTGGATAAACAGGAAACAAGAGCACAATACCCACACTGTGGAAATCTGTCCATTCTCTAATGCTAGAGTTCATATTTATATTAAAAAAAACTCACAGAAGCTAGTCCACTCTCCTTTTATCATCTATTGAACATCAGCCCTCAATCATATTTAAAGTCTATAAACACCTCTGCACAAAATCTTGGGGGATGCTAATTCAAATAAAACCATTCATTATAAGTTTTGAAACTCGTTTTTTTAATCATAAGATAGATTTTCCTTTAGATTTATTCTGATCGAATCAAAGGTATTTCAATGTTATTATATTTCTAACTCTAACTTTAAACAGTGGAATCACAATAGTGTACAGAGGAACACTGTAAATGGATCATGACTCGCGGTTGTTGCGCGTCACATCATGGAAAGTGGTGTTTCCCACTTCTCAGTACTGAAGCTTCGCTTCAAAAATCAGCCATTTCAGTGCCCCATGGGGTTCCCCAGCTCCATGGGTGTCAGAGCCTTCTATTTATCTAGATCACTTCTGCTACCAGCTGTGGAAAAGGTAGTATTAAAACTAACTAAGTAAGCCTGTGCAGACTTGGACCTCATCCAGCTTTATGCAGATCATATGCAGGTGTCTCTGAATGCTGATCTCCAGGGCTCCAAGGGAATACAGAGCACAAAATCCCATGCTGACCCTGTCCAAAGCCAGCACATCCTGCAGATTGGTTGATTTGCATGGGCTATACATCTAATAATTGCCCTGCAAAATACACCTCACTGTATAAAATGTAGTGATAATTTTGATAATCTTTTATATTGCATGATCATTTTGGAGGACTAAACATGGACACCTAACTGCTATTCAAAAACATATTCAAGAACCTACCACTTCCATAGGAGGAGAAAAAAAAAAAAAAAAAAGTGGAATAATTCCCAGGAACTACTCTTCAGTCTGATTTATGAAAACATACATCTCTGTCTTTTTACCTCAGTTCAAAATCCTAACACAAATCTGAGTGCAATTTCCACAGATTGATTCAGAAACAGTTGGTTCATGTTTACATCTTAGATCCCCCCCAAGCCAGAACAGTGGAGTTACACAAACCCAGCTTGACTTCTGTGCTGGAAATGAATCCCAACTGAGATGAGATGAACCTAGTTTTGGTTGGGAGTTCTAATGCAAGTAACTTTTTATAGACACCCTATAGCTAGAACGCAGAAAGACAGCAAAACTCTCCAAGCTGTTAAGTAGCATTTACAAAAGTTCACAATAACTCAATTGTTTGTGGTGTTACACAGAAAAATCTTTAGCAGCCTTGTGAAGAAACAAAAGGAGCTTTCTTACTCCTCCTCACAAACTGGCTAACCACAATCTTGACTAAAAAATTTACCTTCAGGTAAGAATCTCCACAGGAGAAATGAAAAATAGAAGAAAAGGGCCCTTCCCTCTGCAGCTGGCCAGCAGAGCAAGTCAGCCGTTCTGGGCGTCGGGAGCACAGGAGATGGCAGCACGTCACAGAGATCCTGAGTTCTCACCTTGCCATATATATCATCATTCAAAGTAAAAAAAAATTATTCATACCAAATTATGACCCTAGTGAGAACAAAAGTAATAAATTTTTATTGCTATGCAATTTTATATTACGTATATAAAAATACAGAGCTCACTGCACAGTTGAGAAAAGCTGAAATTCCTCCTTAGAAAATCCATGGGATCATGTGTTTGGCAGGACATGACAAATATCATTCATGCATAAAAAAGAGAAGAGAAATGGAGAGAAAGGGCAAAGGAGACAATGATAACACCAGGTATTAACTTGAACAGACAACAAAAATTACAGGTTTGAAGCATTTCTGGTCACTTATTGTAGGCTTGCAGGAAAAAATAGCTTTTAGAATGAAAATATATGTCTCAGAAGTAAACATGGCTTTCTGGCTGGAACAGCCCACACAGAAGACAGAAGAGAAATGTAACCCAGAAATACACATAGCAAAAGACAAAGTTTGTTTCCTGCTTAAAGACATGATACATAAGGAATGAAAAGGCCTTTCAATCTGGGACCATTGCTGAGACCATTTTTGTGGGATCCAAGAAAAAAAGCTATACCTGCCGCCATATGTACCTCAGCACCTTCACCACTGGCAATAAATTATAGGAAGAAAAAAAAAAAACTAACTTGATTTCAAGGCCCTAAGGAATCTCATCTGGACTTGATGCACACAGTCAGAGTCTCAAGTATAATGTCCAAGAGTACAACATCGAGCAGGCTTGCACATCAAGGTGCACACAAATGCACACACACACACACATCAAAGCCATACATGTGGGATTGTGCCAGTTCACTTTTACCACTCGGGCAGCACTTTCATGTGTCACCTTTGCAGTGATGGTGTCAGATGCATATGTTTCAGACACAGAGTGAAGCATAGGATTAAAAGCCTAACCAGAATTTTCTGATCACTCATGTAGAAGCATATTTTTATGCCAGTGTGACATTTACTACAGCAAGCAAAAACTGTTTACAACATCTTTTTCTAAATGTGTATTATCTACTTGTCACTGAGTATTTTACTGGTGATTAAGAACCAAAGTCCTTGCCACAAAAGGTTCATTATCTAAATGAAAAACACAGGCTTCAGATAGATTATGTGATGTAAGAAGTAAGGCAGTAGGGAAAAAATATAGCACAAAGCTCTTCAGATTTGGCACTTTTTAGAGAATTATAAGCATCAAGATTTCCTAAAGAAAAAGAGAGAAAACTCCTATTAAAGCCACAATAGGAAAGGAATTTCGAATAGTCCATGTTTCTCAGTTATGTTCTTTTGGGGTCTATTTTCATTCATTTTTTCAGGGCTTTCAGCCTGTGACTGAACTGAAACCAGCCAATCTCTCCTTCTTGTTCATGTATATTAGTTCAGTGCTGCTAGGTTTGTTTCTCCAAAACAGCAGGGTGCTGGGATTTTTTAAAGGTTTCCACAGAAATTAAGAGGAGAGGGATATAATACCTTCAACTCAAATTTATTTCTTTTAATTCATTTTATATGCACTTGGGGCCTAAATAACTCAAGAGTAATTACTGAAAAGTAGCCTATTGTGTGACTTGCACCCCTTTGTGTGCAACTATTGCCTTAATTCCAGATGCAGAGTATTTTGTAACATGACTACATTCCATATTCCCTTTGTGGAGCATACAGACAAGCAGTGGATCCATTTTTCAGTTGCGTGCCAGAATAGCTAACCATATGTGTACAGTTACCCGTGTATATAAAGGGCAGCAATCGATTACTAATATCAGAAGTTAGTACAGATCGGGGGACAGACGTAACACTTCACAACTGCCTCTCTAAATAGTAGTGCCCCCTAAGCATATGCCTATAAATATATTAAAGTTACTCCTGATAACACCATGTAGCCCTTAATATTTTGACTAATAAGCGCCAACCTCTGGAAATGTGGTCTCGAATAACAATGGCAATGACAAGCAAGAAATTTTAAGCATTTATTCAAGTTGCTGGTCTCTGTCCAAATCGTTACCACTCACAGTGTGGCTTGAAAACTTTAATAGACACATTTGTTTGAACACAGTTTACTTTGTATGGGGCAAACAAGGCATCTCACACAAAAAAAAATCCATCAGCTGCATAATATATGGTCATATTGTTATTACAGGTCTCAGGGGCCTGTGTGAAATACAAATGAATGTGCAAGTGTTATCAGAATGAAAGGACAGAAATGAGGAAAATCTGGAACGAGCTAGCCACATTTCACTGAGCTAGATAACTGCATCTTTCCTCTCCTCATTTTTCCTCTCCATTACAAGCATCTGGAAAAAAATGAATAAGGTGTGTGGAGAGAGGAGCCATGTCTGAAACTTTTTCCCTTTGCTTCCATAAGCTAGAAATCTGAGGATTTCTAACAGCTGAGTTTTTTTCCTCCTTAAGCCAAAGAAAGGGGACTGGGCTTTTTTATTCATGAGCATGAAGATTTTTATTTTTTCATACACAGACTGACACTTATTTTTCTTCAAAATTTTCTTTGCACAAAAAACATGTGTTAGGAAATTAGATTTCAGACAAAAGCATTAAACCAGTACTGTTCCTGGGATGTTTTACGTTTACATTTTCCATGTACTCATTAAGAAAATGTAATTCTGAATCTGTATTGCATTGTGTAATGTATACGGACACACATCTGGCTGAACACACACATACTCTGCAATGCAGTTTCAGAATTTTATTTTCTTACAGAATACATTCAAATATATGCCCAAAAAAATCAGTATTACACAACTTACCACTCAAAAAATAGCAAACCACAGAACTGGCTTTGTCCATGAAAACTTAATTCATCATCCCCCTTTGGGAATATACATTGTGAGGTGGTACAAGATGGTATAACTGCATCACCTGGTATTTTTGCAGAGGACCTTGACTCATTCTTCTCATCCTCCTTACCTCCTTCACTCAAGATGTGATGGGATGAAATTATGTGTTAAGTATAGGATTATTAATTTCCTTCTAGGCATTACACCCAGCTAGAACATTAGCTGCTATCATTATTATTATTATTAAATAATAATAATAGCATATTTTACAAGTTAGGAATAAATGAGGGATTAAAGCTAAAATGATCTATTTAGAAGAGTTTGCCAACCAAAGTTCCTAATTTGACCCATCTAGAACCAGATGTTCAAAATAATTGATCTTTTAGAGATTTATTTTTTTCTATTCAAACACAACAATTAGCATTCGTGTTCCTGTAAATCTGTAAAAGCATCCTATATTAAGCTCCCTATAAATAAGGAAGGCACAGTAAGTGGCCAAGAGTAAAACTGTAAGTTTAAATAATGTTTGCTTAGTCACAAAAGAACTCTGTGGAGAACTGTAATCAGAGATTAAAATTGCATGGCATTGCACCTCTCGAGCCAGAAAGTGTTTTTTCTTTCCTGCAACTCCCCAGGTTTTTGACCAGGCACACTTAAAAGACAATGTACTTCAGAGAATTTTCTTTAGCAAACATCCCTTCAAGCAAGTGCATACACTATCTGATGCACTGAATAAAACAGTGATTCTCAAGGAAAAAAAAACAACCAACCAACCAAACAAACAAACAAAAAAAGCAACTTACATACTTGTTCAAATCAAGAGCAGAGGTGACACTATTTTTAAAATAAAAAATCCAAATACTCTGTAGTTAAACAAGGTACATTATACCTTATCAATTTGTTGCTACATTGAAAAAAAAAATGTACTGCTACACAGGCATATTCCAATTGTAAATGTATTTTCTACAACATTCTGAAACTGAGGTATTTTTGCGCACCAGAACTAAACTTATTTCAAAATTTGCATCTTTGTAAGAGACAAGCAATTGTTTTCTAGTCAGCTGTGTTACAGGCTGTCATAATTAACATATGGAAAGAGGCTGAATTACAGCTATGTAGATAAACTTTAAAATTGCATATTCTTCCTTTTCAGACCTTCCGTTCATTATATCAAAATTCTTCCTCTCTCTCCAATGTTCTACAGATTACAACCAATAATACTACCATACGGATTACTGATGTGGACGTTGGCAAGTCCACAGTACCAACTTTAGTCATTTGAGCCAAAAAAGTTAACTAAACATTACAGAAAATAATTCTTTTCTATATAAATGTTATACACATTTTACAAGGGCATTGTAGAACAAAGGAGTATGTAGTTTCAACAAAACTGAGCAAGGATCGAACTTTTAGAGGAAAATGTCCCATCTCTCTCATAGAATCACAGAACCATAGAATCATTTAGGTAGGAAAAGATCTTAAAGTTCATGCAGTTCAGCTGCAAACCTAACAATGCCAAGTCCACCACAAAGCATCACCACTCTTGTCCTACCCCACCACTCAACCCTGGGTCATTCTTGCTGTCTTCAACCTGAGGTTCCTACAACAGCACAAGCCTGTGCCTGAACTGGAACCTGGGCTCCTGTTCTCTCCCCAGCTCTGGGGAAAAGAAAGGCAGTTGGACATGCCTGCCATTTCCTATGTGCTGAATTTGGTATGCATTTAGAGAAAAGACATAGATCTCTTGCTGATACATGTAGGCCAGGTTCATTCGCAGTGGGTATGTCTACAATGTACCGTTCAGTTTAAGAAGGAAGGTCATCAGTGTCTCACTATCATACTGATGTTTCCCTTTTTTAACCACTAGTGTCTTATAGCTTTATAGGTCAGCTTCCTTCCATACATGCACAAACACTGAAAGAGTAGAGGCTGAATTGAATATAGGTACTGTACATTTCTTCTTCAAAGTTCTTTGTCCAACACCAAAGCCTGGTTGACAGCAATCAGCTTTGCCTGAAAACTTCAGGACACCAAAGCAGCCTAAGGTAAATGCCTTTTTTTTGCTCCTGTAAGTCACTCTAATAAAGTATTGTGCTTTATGGATTTCTTCTAAAGACTGAACATTTGCTCAAACACAGAAAAATAACTTGGCAGACTATGTATAACAGCACCATCTAGTGATTTCCTGCAAAAACCACGTGCTATTCCAGCACTGGTGTTATAAAATTAATATTTGAGACAGAAGCGGTTTAAAATACTTAAACAATGTTGTTAATTTAGATAATCTATTATATATCTTAAATTATTTCTACATAGTTTTTAAAAGCATTATTCTTAGAATAATGTGTTCTTTCAATAGTTCATGATCCAGCTCACAGGATGCAGAAATTTTTGGAACAGAACTGAAAGTACTAGAAATGAGATTTTTGCATTACTAAGAAATTCACCAGTGCTTATCTTTTAAAGGGAAGATGATATTTTAACTGCTTACGTGAAAATTGTTTAAATAAAGCCCTTGCAGCGAAAAGGCTCTGATTTTCATGAAAAAAAATATATGTGGTTTAATAGAAATTTGGCTCACCTTTTATTGAAGAAATTTTTGCAATGGTGTGTATTCTATGAATGCAAAAAACTGGTAGGACTGTGCACAACATACCAGGTTGGCAAATATTGCCAGGAACAAATCTCCCCCCTCAAAAACTATACATTTTATGAGTATATTACAACCCCAAATACTGAAAGATCTTAACTATTCCTTGAGCACTTTATTGTCTGTACAAGGAGCTTTTATCCAATACATGGCTAAATGTTAATGTGGTCTTATGGGCATAGATACTTCATATGTGCCAAAAGTTGAGGATATACAGAACACATACAATTTAAGTTTCAAAAGAAAGGTTAGCATCAATGAACACAAAGATTAGATAGTCTCTAAGTCCTTAACCTCCTCTGATGAAGCCAATGGAAAATTTTAATTAAACATCTAAGTTAAAAAATTGCATGTGTATATATGTGTGTGTGTGTATATACATATCCTTGTATATGCATATATATATTTATTTCCATGTACGTTTGACCTTAAAGGAAATCAGGCTTTCTAAAAATGCTATGATGATGATTGTACAACAGGCTCCTTTGCTTCCCTAAAGTTATGCATGCATCACAATGTAAAAAAAAGCATAAAAAAATAATTAAGATTATCCTTGTAAAAAATGGAAATGCCTAAACCCTTCTTCTCCTTGACAGCAGTTCTAACCCTCAGCAGAGATAAATCAATCTGCAGCAGTGGCAGGCAGCTATTTAAGGCCAGCGGATGGGGCCAGAGCCATGGTAAGTGCAAGACTGTCACATCCCCGGTCACTGCATTCCTGTGCTCAGGACTGAGCAAGGCTGTCATCAGTCTGACTCTTTGTCTCTCTTAGGCATCTTCCTGTACGTAGATCTCAACTATTCTCCTTGCATTTGTGCATTATCTTAAATGATTGGTGCTTGTTTTGTTTTAACTTCAAGTTTTGAATCCAAAGATTTACTGCAAATGCCTTGAGGTAAGTGGTAAGAGCCAGAACCTGAGATGGAAAAAACATTAATCAAAAGCACATATAATGGTTTCTCTTCCCTAACTGGATAACCTCCCTTTAATAAGGCCTAAAACATAATTACATCATGCCATCAAGCCAGGACAAAGTTGCCTGAACTAATACCGCTCAAAGCTGAAATTTCCTTCAGTGCAGCACAGCACTATGAAGGAACCCATGCTTCACCTCAAAGAAACAAAACAGAACCTTGTACCACACTAATTGGAGCACCTGCTAATCCCAGAACAACACAACACTGATTTTGCTGTACTGCATGCAATTGTGAAGCTATCCTGGACCCCAGTGTTTCAACCCTATTTGCACCATGGTCTGGCTAAGAGCGTGAGCTTATCTTCTTCACTCAGGTATCACCCAGTTGCTTTATTTTCTTTAAGAAAAGAAAAATCATCATTGCAATTGCAATTTCCATTTCTTTTGTAACATCTACAGGAGCAGATTCAGCCTGGCTTCCAGCCAGCGGTGGCTGTATGATGCCAGTATTGCTCTTCACCCTACAGCTGAGCACCACAAGGACAGAATGTGGTCCCAGGATAGTGACTGCTCATGTTGCAGTACCCATAGGGGGCTATAAGACCTATGTGGGCAATAAAAGATCTAAAAGACATTCATTTTCCTCTGTGAGCAAGGGACTCAGCACTTAGAGACTGGAGACAAAGTGTGAGCTGTATGGAGAGATGCATGGGCTCCTTCCCTGTGCAGAGACACATGGCTTTTTTACTGTTCCCCTTCAGGTAACTCACCTTCCCTTACTTCCCTTGGGAACATTCATGTACCTTAATCTATGCTATAAAGTGTACCAACTACATTTTAGTACTCTAGAGTATATGGAAATCTTAAATGTAGATCTGCATTTTTCTATTTTTTTCTTTCTCTCACTCACATTATGCTGTCATCTTCCTTTTCTATGCTTTGTTTTCACAACTCATTTTCACCTTCCCACATGAAGGATATCTCTGGCAGGGGACATTTTTATTGTAAGTAACCTAAACATTTCAGTTTGTGCTTACTACACTGAAACTGGCAGCAGTCTTAGAGCGATGGGAAAACGAGTGCCCCTGTGTGCCCTTGAAAACATAACGTATTGTACACAGGGCCTACAGTCCCTTGAACTCCCCACATACACACTCCTGTCATTCTGTAAATTCCCATTAGCCCATAAAACTTAAACTTCTGTTTTGTTCCTCAGAACACACTTGAAATGCAAATGAAAGGCTGGAAGAGGACTGAGGTCTGCATGTGATTCAGTGCTGGCTTAAGGAAGAGAAGTGCCATATTTTAAGGCAGAAGAGAAGCACAAAGAGTCACTGAGTCTTGGCACCTGTTTTGATCAGGGAACCAGCTTCAATACTTATGTGGCACTATTTTGCAGGTTTCCCTTTGGATTTTTTTTTTTTTTTTTAAAGCAAGTAGAGAAAGACCTAAAAGAGACTTGGGTTTGGCAGTAAGAAAGGCTGCTGGGGAAATCCAACACTTTACAGTCCTTGCTTAATAAAAAGGTTTCTTCATCAGAAAAAGAGAAGCTGCTGTACTCTGGTTGGACACTTCCCCTAACAACCATGACAGAAACCCTGGCAGATGAAGTGTGAACTCCCATGGGAGACTCAGTAGATGGCACTGCTCCCTCTGAGTCAACACAAGGACTCATCTGGGTTAGAAGCCATTCTCCCAAAGGAAATGGGTCAAAATCTATTCTATAAAAATGTATATATTTATAAGTTGTGTAACTGTATAACACTTAAACAGTCTAAGACCCAGGTTACTTGAAGACCACCTTTCTCCGTTTGTCCCACTGTGACCTGTTTCCTCCTAACTCCAGCCATGGTGGTTGGAGTGATAGACACTGTAGGTCCTGGCATGGACCAGAGAAGCAGATAACAGGCTACTGCAACATGAAATTGCCTTGGAGTGTGGGGGGAGTCTGTTAAATCCTCCTGATTGCACAGGACAAGACAAATGCAGTTCTTTAGTTACCCTGCTTTGATAACTCCCTCTGTTTGAAAATGTAAAATCATCCTCTTACTTTACCCAGGAGATGATTACAATGTTTGCATAGATAATTCCTATGTTTGTAGTGAACTTGTAAATTCTTTTATGATCTTTAGAACCAAAAGTCCACAATAAGTAGTTACTGTTAAGATATACAGAGAAAATAATACATTTAAATCTAGCTAAGTCAGTCCTTGTGTCAATAATACTAATTTACACTGTAGTTCCTTCATCATGGATTTTCCATATATTTTAGTCTGCTGAAAATTTTCTTAATACTTGATGAAGCATTTACCAATCCAAAACCATAATTCACATACCTCTATGCTATCTTCCAAATCAGAGTTTGGAAGAAAATTGTAAGGTGAAATGACAAATAATCTGAAGAGGGAAAAGTAAGAAGATCTAGAAAATAAAGAATTGTTGGAATAGATATTAGAATTTTCCATTGCAAATTATCACCACTAACCGGCTGTCTGGGAAACTCTCCAACCTGATGTTGGGTTCTCTTTGATAACGTGGTGTTTCTAAGCAACATTTCTAGTCAGCCCATGTGTATGAGTGGTCAGCCACTACTCAACAACTTCAAAACATGAATTTCTTTTGTTAGATGCAGATCCAATTTGCTGTTTGGTTTTCATATGAAAAATACAGCAGGCTTTTTAAGATACAGGGGTTTTTTTTTGTAAAAAAAAAAAAAAAAAAAACACTGCTAAATATTGTAACACATTTCAACACATATAGCAGTGTAGCAGTGTGTCTAATTTATTCAATACTACATTATTGTACCCCTTTTTTGTTATTAAGTTAAGCAGATGGGTATTCAGGTAGCATGTGTTACAAGTTGTCAAGAATTTATGTTCTAATTCCTTTCACACAAGCAGCCAAAGGCACTTCTTACATAAGAATGACAGTGATAACAATTAGCTGGTCTCTTCACTAAATATGTTTCTACTATAATCCCAGATGAAATATTTTTCAGGGTTTGGACCCGCTGAACTAGAATTTCCAAAGTTCATTCCTTCCAAACCTTGTATGTGAAAAAGATGTGAATTCCAATCCCTCAGAGTGCAGGGACTGCCCGTCCTGCTTGCATCTGTGCTTGCACACATTCAAGTGCAAGGCATATATAATGATGAGGTGATTAACAATTTAATTTGGAAACTGTTCCTATCTCACCCCAAAATAATTTTAGTTTGGTATGTAGGGATTAATATCAGTCATAAAGAAATAACAGGCATGTTCCTGTGAAACGAGTGAGAATCAGTTCCGCAACAGACAGGATCTCTCATGCCGACAGTAGAAGTGAATGGGACCTGGTCTCAGCTGATGGACATTGAGGCAGACATAGTCCTGCAGACGGCTAACAAGGGTGGAGATATGGTGGAGCCAAAGGAGATCACTGTGTTCAGTGGAGTTAGGCACCATTTTCTGTGGCTGTGCTTGCATCTCAAAGAGACTGACTTTAGATCACTGGCAAGGACAGCTGCATTCCACACTCAGGCAGAAAATATTTTAGATTTCTATAAAATCATCCAACCAAAATGAATATATTTTATCAACTGAGATCTGGAATATATGCATCCTACCAGTGCTAATTATAACAAGACATATGGTGAAACAGCATTTCAGATTGAGACAGTTTGGGGAATTTCTCTACCTATGATTTCTTCTTGACACTGGAATCTTTCTTATGGACATCTGTGAGGATGCAAGTTCCAGCAGGAGCTCCTTCTTCTGATCCTTTCCTTCCATATTGACATAAAACCCACAGCAGGTGACAGAAAAGTTGCTTGCACCTGGCTCATGGCTAAAAATAGTGAGCCATTAAATTTTGATAATCCTCCATTTAAAAGGAGCACACTTGGATAAAAGATGGCAACTACGCAGAGCAAGTGGTTATTTCAAGTCTGATTCCAATGAAAGATAGTAATTGAACTATAGATTAGTTATGGAGAAACAGATCATCTTATACACCTTATTTAAAGATCACCTGAGGTATAGGAAGGGGACTTACAGAAGTGGTTTCCTCTGAGATCAGTTCAGAGGAAAGAAGGAGGAAGCAGACATGACAGAAAAAAGTAGTTCAGACCTGAAACTGGCAATATGTCATGGATAACCCCGAAAACTCTGACCCAAGGACAGAAACCATCCAAGGTAAAGAGAAAACTGAAGCAGGAGGATGAATGTGGAAACGTTTTGTCCATAGATGCATACTTCTAAAGGTAGCTGAAGTAAGATGTGATGGGTTTTGCTACTCCTCTGTTCACCTCAGCTATCCCATACCTTTGAGAGGAGAAACTGCAAGTTTATGTTGACCATAACGTGGAGTTCTGGGAAAAGCCATGTAGAGAAATAGGGGAGGAGATGATGGGCTGTAGGAGTCTTGCTTTTCTGGAACAATCGCAGATAAAAAACATATCAAAGAAGTCTGCCAGAAAGAGAGGCTAAATCTCACTGCGACATAAGAAAGCTTAAAACATTTAGATATCTTGTAAAATTACCCAAACACAGCAGCTTAGAGTGTACAAAGAGAACTGAGTTTTATCAAGGCTGTGACACACAGTCCTGGAAAAATTAATTCATATAGCCTGCAGCTATGTGTTCCTTTCTTAGCACACTGGCTTCCTTTGTTACAGTCACAAGCATAATTCTGTCACATGTTCTCCCTTTCACAACAGGCAATCTTCACACGGGCCTGAATTTTGACTGCTTATGTGGATCATGCCAAGGAACAATACATGGAAAGGCCTTTTTGACCTTCTCTTAAGCATCTATCAGAGACCCAGGCATTCTTCAGACTCCTTGAGTGCAGTGAGAAAACCATCTTGTGCATCTTTTGGCATTTCATGGACACATTGAAACATGTCCAGAGAGATGAGGGGTGCAGACACTGTCCCTTCCCAAGTCCGACTGAAGGCATTGTAGACACCTCTCACCATAGCCCTGGTATACCAGTGCTGGCTGAGGTATTATCCCTCATTATCTTTCAGGTTCCCTGCATCTTCATGGAGAAAGACAGTCTCTGGGAATTTACTGAAACCACTGAAGATCTGTATCATGCAGTCAACTTGTCCATCTTTCAGCATTCAGCAAGAACAGAATTTAAGTGACATAGCTTGCAACACAGAAGCCTCACTTAACCTCCCAGAATAATAAATATATAAAAAGGATTTCAGTTTAATTATATCCAGTGGGAAAGCCTACAAACACAGCCCCTGGAAAATACAGATGGAGCTTAAGTAATGAAATTCATCTGTAGAGTAATCATCACAAAGACACAGAATGATTTCACAGTTAAACACAGAGTCGAAGGAAGTATCCACAGCAAACAATTAATCTATGTAAATTAATTTTTTAACTTTTTTAAGCTGGTGTTGAGTTTCATAAATTGTGGGGATTGTCCACAAACATGTTTGTCACCAAATGCTGTGAAGAGATCTGTGTTACAGAGAGCTCTCGTGACTGACCTTGAGAACAACAACGCAGAGGTCAAACTGAGGGTCCATCTAGCACAGTGTCTTTAAATAGCAGCAAAAAGTAGATAGTTAAAGAAAGCATAAGTGCTATGAAAACAGTATGATATTTTGTCTACTATATCATTCCAACTTCTAGTGCTGCATAGATAAGTGACTTCATAAACCAGATGTTGTAACTTTGTGGTTAGTACTGCTTGATTGATTTTCTGCTTGTGATTTTAACTGGTCACTACATCTGTGGTTCAGACCACAGGCTCATTTCATTTCCCTCTGTCATGAGCATTTCCATGCTTTCTACCATGAAGGCCACTACACTTGAAGTAACTTTTACCTATTACTTCATTTGACTCTCCCCATCTCAAAACTCAGCATTGCTCCAGAAAACCTTTGGGAAAGCAGTAATGAAAAGATTAATGAATGTATCTTTCCAATTGTGCATGTGCTCAAAAGATTGATTCAAAATCCCATTGCTGACTAAGCAAAACCCAACACTGATTTGAGGCAGATACACACTATTTCCAATGTGATTTTGTTTTGAGAGATGCTGGAAAGTCTCAGGGCACTTGAAAACTCAGAAGTCATATAAATTGGGATAGAAGGTTAGATCCCATATTACTAATTTCTGTCCCCTGATTTAATTAAAGTGATAGTGTTTTCATTGCAAATCCAAACAGCTGTGAATGTGACAATGACATGTGGAATGATTATTACACAATGTGCATCAAAATATTTTTTGCCAGCTAACATGCTTAGTGAATACTCACAAAAATACAGTACGTAGAACAGAGTTTAGCATTACAATACCAATAAACATCATAATCCCTTTTGATAACCTTCATCATTATTACCAGTCCATGATTATCTCACTGAATACTGTGCAAAGAGTAGCAGAATCATTGAAGGACCAAGAAGTCATTCAAACCTCTTTGGGTGTTTGACAAACTTGTATCTTGTTATTGAATCTGTAAATATGAAACCTAGAGCTTCCTATACCATTTCATCAGATACCACAGGATGAAGCTACCCTTACTGGAAGCCTTTGCATTTACTCTACCAGACAGCTACTGAATTCTCAACACAAAGCCATTTTCTGTGTCTGCATCCTTTGCACATATATGCCCCAGCATGTACTTCGACACAGTATCCCAAGTACTCGCTCTTTCAGTTGGTTCTCATAGTTCTTTTTAAGCTTTCTTATTTTAAGTTGGACTGCACATGTTGATTATCTTTCTGTGCTCACCTCAGTCTCCACTATGACACCTTCCCTCCTCTGCTCCAGGATCAGCTAAGATGTAAGCCCTTCAGTGGCTCTTCATAGCCTGCTATAGGGAGGTTCTTGAGAAGGCAAACATGCCAACCAATCTGCCCTCTGTTTTTCCAGTGTCCTGTTCTGCTGTTCTCCCTAGATCGGCTTCAAAACATTCATTCCTCCTCACCTTTTTCATGTCCTACTTTCCCAGCTCTCAGCTTTTGCCAACATATCTTCTGATGTCCCCACAGGGTCTCCTCACCAGTTAACTGACTTCTCCAAAGAACCTCTGCCAAGCCTGTGACCCCTCCTGCCCCTCTTTTTCCAGTTATTAGATTCAAACCTTCCTAATCAGTTCCAGTTGAGGTGCAAATGCTCAACCACAGGAAATTACACTTTAGTTTATTTGGCATCCCTCTGACAAACACCCCTCTACTTCACAGGATTGTACAGGGTGAGTCCTTCCAGGATCGCAACACTTTTCCAAAGTCTTGGTTTGATTACCCAAAATATTTCAGGGTGCAGAATCAAATTTTATTACTAAAATGTTCCTGTTCTTTAGAAATCAGGGCATACTTTGTTTGAACCTTCCACCTCTGTGATCAAGAGATGTGTCCCAAACACTTCTTGAGAAATATTTGGAGCTCCTTACTTGCATGGAGTCAATTAAAGCATGAGCAAGTAGGGCTCAGCACCTTCAGGTTCTCTTTGCAGTGAAGAGGTGGTACATGCCCTGTCAGTACCTTTACAAACTGCATTGCTTTCCCTGCATGGCATTTTTACATAAAAAAAATTCCATTGCAGGCTTAGCCCATCACCATACTTAGTGTTAAGCACATAAATAGTTTAACTGATGTGAAAGAAATCGCCTACATGCCTGCACATGTGATAAAATGCTTTGGTGGATCAAGCCAGAATGCTGAACACATTGTTGAATCAATCAATGAGTGTGTATATAAACAAGATCTTCACAAACTGACACAAACATAGCACTTGCATTTCTTCAAGAATCTTGTAACTGAGTTCAGCCCCGGCTTAAATGCATTTGCTTTAGTAGGAAAAGGCTAGCAATTAATTTAGCCTTTTTTTTATGTAAAGACAAATTGCTTAGGTAAAAGTCTGTGGTTCTCATTTTATTAGTTACAGACATATTTTCACCAGTTGCTATACAACCTTGTGTGATGATTTACAGTATTGACAATATGCAAAAACTTAAAAAATATTTGGATTACCAAGTCCCCTTATGAAGGATGGCATTTGTGTTATTGGCCACTGGAGCCCAGCTAAGAACATCACAACATCATTGTGCCTTTGTGCCCTTGCAACTAATGAACTCTTTTCCAGTCTGTAAAATGTTGCTGTGTTGTGGTTTCCTGGAAGGGAGATAGCAACTAGCTGTGTCTGCCTCCACTGAACATGATGTCAAGGTTGTCTGTCCGTATCAGAGGTTGCAGTGCCATCCACCCTGCAGGCGTTACTGCAGAATTAGGGAAGCAACCATCAATTATTTTATCTTACCACCATGACTGCAACACTGTATATGATCTCCAACTGGTAGAGCTCCACTAATCATTGGTCTGTTAGTCATAACTCCATGCACCAGGACAAGTAGCAGCGAAGCTTTTATAACACCAAAAGTAAACAGGGATTTGCACATACTATTTTGGTCTTGATCCTGTTCCAGGTTTTAGCAGTTTAATTATTTTTAATAGTTGCCATGAATTCTCTTTCTTTGCTCCTACTTTTATATTAAAATGTATCACAAACCATCTTAAATGGGATTAAACTAGTCCTCCCAAAAGCCTCCCAGTAGAATTGCCAAAGGTTTCTTTTCCTGCTTTAATCAGTCATTTATTCTGCACTTTGTGAAGACAGAGCTTCCATTGATTGCAGTAACTTCACATAACTGGGATTATTTGTGTAGGCTGAGAACACTGATAAAAAAGTAGAAGTGACTATTTTGTAGATGGTTTCAGAAATACTCCAACATCCTTCCTATCAAGAAGTGGAGGATCTGCGCATCTTAAATCTGCTAGCGTTAATGAGAATGATCTCTACAAACATGCTGCATGCAGCTGGGAAAGGAAGAGGCTCCGATGCTCTTGCTTGTTAACATTCTCCTTTGTTTCTGCCCTCTCCAAGTCAAACGCTTTCTAGCTGTTTTGCTGGCAGCTTCAGCAGCATTAGTGCATTCCAAACTAGAAAAGTTTCTACTTTAATATCTTACAACTAGCTCAATATGTACTGACCTCAAACCCAGGATAGTAGTAATTTGATATTGCAGCTCATTATTGTTACTCCCAGCAAGTTTCCCCTGATGCTCTCCTCTCCCCCAACCCCCACCCTCCATTCAGAATTTGTTTTTAATTGTTCAGGAGAGAAAATTCAGACTGTGAGCCAACAATATATTTCCAGGGGGTACAAGATATTAATAGAGCTACATCATGGCCCCATATATTGTAATAAACTGTGCTGTAATTTGTTTACCCACCGTAGACAGTAACTAACATTCAGATAAATGGAGTTGGCGCCTGCAAGATTTATGATATACTTCTGTGCTTAGCAATGTTTAATCAGGGAGTTAAAATATTACAGTGTAAAATCCTTTACAAGCATGCACAAACAGAGAACTACCATTAGAGGCTTGGCAGACATACTCGGTGTCAAATAGTACCTCCAGACACTCTCAAAACACAAAGAGGAATATTCAAAGCAGCTACTAACTGACTAGCATTATTTGAGAACCACGTCAGAGCTCATTTTTTTAGGGGGACTTGCTTTTGAAGTGACAGAATGATAGGCAGGGACAAGTGGGCTTGTCTGCAGAGCCCATCAAGCTGAAAGAAGTTGGGGTGGGTGCATAGCACAGGGAGGGGGGGGAAGGGAGGTGAATTTTGGTCAAAAAGGTGGTAGATGCCTGTCACAGAGCTTAGTGTGTTTGGATAAGACAGGCTAGCATGTGGGGGGATCAGCATGAAGCATCACACCTGGAGGAAAAGACAACTAGCTCCAGCCTCAGTGCCATAAGCCTGGCTCCACAAAGTCTAGCCAACATCTGGAATGGATATCAAGAGACACAGTGCAGCCCTGACTGGCTCTCTACTCTACCTTTGTACTTTTCACTGCAAATTGAAAAGCAAAACAGACATCAAGGATATATTTATATAACTGTCTTCAAGCTGCATTTTCTACTCCCATCTGCTGCACATGATAAGTTTCAAGTGTTTTCTAATAAAAAAAGGATTCTTTTTTTTTTCTTACTCCTTGTTCCGTATACAGACTGACCTTTTTTTTTTTTTATATTCACAGTTTTAAAGGAACAGTAAATATTTTACAGCCAGAGGAAGTGTCAGCACCATAAGACTTTCTGCTATTGACATTATTTAACCACACTGGCTATGGAGCCAAATGTGACAGGGCGTGAGTTTGCGTGTGTGCAGACACCTGCATGCCTGAGTGTGTAAACGAGCTCACTCGTGTGCATTGGTACGTGCACGTGTGCATTGGTCCGTGCACATGTGCATTGGTATGTGCACGCGTGCTTTGGAGAGGAACGTTCCTGGGAGGTTTTCACCTTCTTTTCACACCAGATTGTTACGATGTTGCTCAAAGCGGGAGAGCAGCCCTGTCTGTATGAAGAGGAGACCCTGTGGTAAACTGCTCTCCAGGAGGGATACTCCAAAGGAATGCAGCCATGGTATCAGAAAGGCTCTGTTTTTCCTCTCTGCTGTCCAGCTATGCAGCTGATGAGACCAGATCAGCCTTCTAGTCAGGTTGATTAATTGTGAAGAAAATAACCAGAATGGGAAATAGTTACATTTGAGTGTGAAACTTCACCTTCTGACCATAAAGCACCAAAATGGGCCTGGCCATACATGGGTTTTGGCAGAGACATAGGGAGCATGGTCTGATGAACTCCTCATCAAAAGCCAGTTAGACTCAGCCGTTCCAAAATACATTCTCAACTACATGGGCAATAATATGTATGAGTAGCCATGAGAAAGTACATTTATCTGAGGGAGTTAAATTCAACCCATGAGAGACAGTAGGAATCTCATGGGTTAGAGATACTCATCCAGGCTTAAGAAATATCTCCTCTTCAATACAGAGCAGTGAGCCTGATCCCTATCTACCTTAATTATTGGTATAAATTAGGGATAGCTACATTTGTTGGAGTTATACTGGTATAAAATGTTCAGAAGAAAATGCTTTTTGAGTCCACCAGTGAAAAGTTTCACCAATAACAGGAATAACAATACCATAGAAACTGTCTGGAACACCAAAACTGATACTTGCTGTAACTTGTTGCTCTCATGAGAAAGGAGAAACATACTGGAAAAAGCTTCATTTTTCTTCCTTCATATTGTAAAGTACTATTTTCAGTGAGCTTAGTACTGCGAACAGGAGATGGGGATGTAAAACCTACAGATCTGTGGTGACTGCACCAATTCACCTTATAAACCTAAAGAACTCATAACATCTCTGTCTACAACTTTGTCAAATGCATATAATTCACCCATTACAGGGAGAGTGTGTGCCTTAAATAGTGGCCTTAATTAAAATAATCCTGAATTCTGTTTTGGAAATTTATTGTTGTGCTTCAGTAATTTAGTGAAGCAGAAATATCTTTTTTTTTTGTCCATGGGAAATGGTACCCCCTTTCCAGTCTTCAAGGAGAAGGATGTTGTCTTTTACAAAAGTTTTATGTTTGTAATAAAAATATTTTCAGAAGTGAAAAATACTGTTTTCACCAACATTTCCTATATGAAAACCATCAGTCCAAATTTACCTTGTAATTTGCTTCAACTGTTTCAATGAAAATGGCCAGTATATAAGAGTAAATAACATATCTGTAGCATAGGATGAAGTAATACACCCTTCATTGTGGGACCCCAGGAATATTTAAAAAGCTAAAAAATGTTCTTAGCTGAACTATTCTAAAGTACTATCAGAATGAGTACAATCTGAAAAGTAGATAATTTCATAACATCTATTGAAAATAGCTAATGTGTTTGCTAACAGAAGGCATTTGCCCTCTTTCATAATATGCAGGCAAATACAAATATCTGATTTTCATTTGCTGATGTGTTGTCAACAGTAATTATTTTGTTACGTAGCTTGAGTTTTATTGTGGTTTGTTTGTTTTCTTCAAATAAAAGCATATAACTTAATTGAATCTCCCAAGTTTTATTCAGCAGAAAAGGGTGACCTAGGGTCTGTGAAGCGAGACTCTCAGTGTCAGTAAAGCTGGTAAGACATCACAAAAAGGAGAAGCCTTTTCTTTGGCTTAAACCTGTCACTCTGTATGAATGAGGCAAAGTTCACAGGGGGGAAAAAACAAATCGCTTGCTCTCCTAATTCCAAAAACATGGTTTTCCTTTGAAATCTAACTGGCAAACTTTAGACATCTTCTCAACTCTGAAGCCATGGTCCCAAGTGAAGTTATCACAGCAAAAGTAGCATATGACAAAAGATTTGTACATGCTGTTAATATGGAAACTCTGTGGAAACAAACTCTAGGCCAGTGTTTGGACATAAAAAAAGGAAGTGCTTTGTCCTTTTCATATCCAGATCATTTCAGAGCTCTTCTTGAGATGTGTTTTGCCATGCATACCCATTCAAAATAAAAGCTCTGTGAATTTTCTTTCTGGAGACTAAGACATTTCTGGTTTCCCTTTAACAGAGGGGATCATAGATCAGAGGAAAAGCTGCCAGGTGGACCAGGGAAACACCAGCATTTCCTGACCCCCTGTTACTTGTTTACAGACAAACAGAAGATAGCTGTAAAAGTGAACATCTAATGTGTTTGCAAGAGTAGGAAGGAAATAGAGTTGAATGACTCTGAAGATACAGGAGTATATACCTAAATTTTACAGTTCTTGAGTTTTAATAATAAATGCATCTATAGTGACTTAGATAGGTAACATTGCACATGTTCTATCATGTACTTTTATTGGTATTGTCTGATTTGTAAAATTCAGATGGAAGGAGTTGTTCTCTATGGAAGTTCTAAAGAAACCAGAAAGTCATCTGTATGTAGTTTGTAGTGAGAGGGACAATCTGCAGCAGACCATGCTACCGGGTCATCTCATACGGTGTAGAAAGTAATGAAATTAGCACTCTGTAGAGTTAGACATCACTGTCTGCAAATTCAGTGTCAAGATTACATTAAACCACTAAAATATGCTGAGTGAGGTTCAGTTTCTGGGCTTGTTCCTCCCTCACATTTCATGTGGTATATTTCTCAAACAGGGAACCAGCTCAGTCTCTCTGTTTACCAGTTTCTGCCTGATAAAGTAGAACTGAAAACACTGCCTTGTACTGGAACGTGTAGAAGTTTGCAGTTCAAAACAATTGCTTGCTACAAAAATAAAGGAAGGCCTTTCCTACGAAATGTATGAACTCGAAACAGGGATACAGAACTAGTCATTGCCAATAACTTTAACTTCATTTATCTATATTTGGCAAAAATTGTGCTGCAGCTGGAGATGAAGTGCTGAGCTAAATAACTGCAGCGACGTGAGCTCCAAAACAGCAATTACTAAGCTGTGCTGCCTTCTGTAAGATTTTACTTTTATTTATTGTATTTAAAGCAACTCTCTAGATATGTACAGTACAACAAGAGCTGCCTGATCAAATAATGCCTGATTGCAAGGCATCTCAGCTCGACTGTCAATATAGTTAAATGTTTAGCAAGGGAAACATGTCTTTCATAAAGCCAGATTAAAGCTGTGTGCATGGTAGTTTTATCAGTCTACATATCTTTTTATTGTCTCTATTGCAAGGAATAAATTAAGTTTAAACCTAAATTTGGCTGATCACAAACACTGAACATATAAAATTTTTTATTATTATTAGAAAAGCTATTGATAGTTTTAAAATGCTAAGGGAAGTTGCACACAATCCCTGTTCACTGCCATAGTGAAAACCTCTGTCTGTAAGGGTTTGGTTGTTCAACCTTTCTATATGGTTATGAGAAAAAAAAAAAAAAAAAAATATTAATATGCCTGTTGGAGGAACTGCTTACCAACCTTATTTTGATCATTTATCCTTTTAAAAAAGAGGAGAAGAAAGTTGTTGGTTTTGGTTTGTTTGGGGTTTTTTTTTGCAGTGACATCTCTTCTGTCCTGGTCGATGTCTCTGTTCTCAAGTGTGAAGCCCAGGTAGCTGTAATTGTGAGTGTCCCCCAGTACTACCTAACTCCATATGTGTGTCTGTTACAGTGGAGCTTCACAGTACCTTCTGTCTCAAGCACAAAGAAGAGATACAAGAATACTGAACAACTTTCATTGTGCGTAAACAACTTCATCTAGGGAAATGTTGACATTTCTGAGAAAGAAAAGGCAAAAACGAAGTGACAATGTTCTGCTAGTTGTTCTAGAAAATGGATGCTGACACCATAAATCTAGCTCATTCCCAAAAAGTACTGTGACTGAAATCATATCACAGTGCCAGAAAAGCTGACTAATTGCCTGGATTCCAAAGGTGACATAATTTTTCCAAGATGACATAGTATTATAGTATTCAGTCCCTCAAATAATGGATTTTGTCCTCATTTGCCATATTTCTAACTATTTCACTTTACTTCCACAACCAGAAACCCTGATACAGAGCCTTCCCTTCTTCCAATTTCTTGATCATTCATGAACATTTTAACCCAAATCAGCAGTTTCTTAATCACCTCAGTCATTTCCTAGATGCAGACATAAGCACTTCCTTAGGACATATTGCCTTGGTTCCCAGACAGCATCTGGTTCCCAAACATTTAGAGGCAAAGGATCACTCATGTCATTCAAATCCATCAAAATTACTCTACACTCTTCTAATTTATCTTCTGTTTGAAGGTAAGGAGGAGTGGCTGACACATCAGAAGGCTGTGCTGCCATTGAGCAAGACCTGGATAGGCTGGAGAGTTGGGGGAAGGTGAACCTAATGAAGTTCAAGGACAAGTGTTAGAGTTCTGCACATGGGGAGGCATGGCCCCAAGCACCAGTACAGTTTAAAGGCTGAGCTGCTGGAAAGCAGCGCTGTGAAGAAGGACCTAGGAGTTCTGGTGGACTATAAGTTAACTATGAGCCAGCAATGCACCCTTGTAACAAAGAAAGCTGTGGTGTCGTGGGGTGCATTAGAAAGGGTGTGACCAGCAGGTTGAGGGTTACCCTCCCTAGTGGTGACCTACTCTGCCCCAGTGAGGCCACATTTGGGGTACTGTGTCCAGTTCTGGGTTCTCCAGTTCAAGAGAGGCTGAGAATTACTAGAGAAGAGTCCAACAGAGCCACAAAGGTGATTAGGAAACTAGAACATCTCTCTTACAAGGAAAGGCTGACAGACCTGGGTCTGTTTAGCCAGGAGAAGAGAAGACAGAGAGGATCTCATCAATGCTTATGAAGGTCTAAAGGGTGGGTGTCAAGAAGATGGGGTGCCCAGTGGTAGGACAACGGCTGCAGACACAAACTAGAACCCAGGAAGTTCCAGCAAAACATAAGGAAAAGCTTCTTTACTGTGAGGGTTCCAGAGCCCTGGAACAGGCTACCCAGGGAGGTTGTGGAGTCTCCTCCTCTGGAGATTTTAAAAATCTGCCTGCATGCATTCCTGTGTAACCTGATAGAGGTGAATATGCTTTAGCAGGGGGCTTGGACACAATAATCCCTAGCGGTCCCTTCCAACCTCTACCATTTTGTGATTCTGCAATTCTGTATAGAAGATAATTCTTAATGTATTTCCAGATTTCATCTGCAGACCACCTCTCATGACTTCATTGATTGATCACTAGTCATTGGTGAATACAAAACTACTGACCTGTTGTACACAGAACTGGTGACATTTGTTGTTCATCATCTACATCCTGGAAACAGCTATGTCAGAAGAAGCAGCCACCTATATAATAGTAGGTCATGTGGCTTAATTTCTCACCAACTTTATCTAAGGAGAAGAAATGTTAGATTTTTCTGTGCTCAGGGAGCACCAAGCTGACTCCTTATATGTCCTGGGATGCTTCTCCATTTATTTCAAGACATTGAAACCTCCTGGGAGAGGTAGGAGTGGAAGGCTTGCTTCTTGCCACCTTCTCTCAACTTCTGAGCCTGCCTCATTTAATGGAATAAATATTAGTCTGACACTGGAAATATAGATACAACTTCTGCTCATATTTTGTGATTCCAGTCTAGATCTTGTGATTCTATCCTCTGCTAAATTCCTTGATTTCTTGTTGGACAGCAAAGCAAGCCAAGGAAAGGAACAAAATTCTTGTATGAATCTTCAGAATTTATGTGCCTTTTGGCACCAGATAAAGCCTGTCAAAGCCTGGCTTCTCTCTTTGTTTATCCATACTAAAGATCACTCTTGCAGTTCTATAGGCACAATGTTAATATTTCAACATGTTAACCTACCACTGCGTCACCATCATCTAGCAACCACTTACATCCTTAGACCCACTCTGTTGTACTGGCTGAGAAGCTAATGCAAAAGTCCTTACACTCTAAACCAAATGAAATGAAGCATTCCAGCACCACTGCTAAAACAGAAAGACTGCACACATACTTCAGGGTAATCTAACTTGTACTGGAGGCTGCTGGAGATTAACTGACTGGGTGTTACTGATGTTGACACTCTGATATATGGCTCTCTGCTTCTACATATCTCACGGCCATGGCACATGTTGAATGTTGTTTGGGCTGCGGTTCTTCAACATAACATGAAGCAGGAACTACAGTAACATATAATTTACAATGAAGAGCCTATGTTTTACTTTCACATATAGAATACATATAGAATTCTTCCTTTTAAAGTAAAGCTTTTTTGTCCATTCATCACACACCACTAATCACTACCACTTAGGCATCTTGAAGAAAATGATGTACCATGTATCAGAAAAACTGACAGGGCAAATGACTGAAATTGAACACATCTGTACAAATTGTGAAGAAACTGCCGGACCGTTATACAAACAATAATAATGGCAGCCACATTTCTTCTCTAAAAATGGAATCATTCCCCTGCCATTTACAACAGTTTATTATTTATGCACCTCCACATTCTTCAGACCACTCTTCCTGATTGATTCTAAGGCCTAGATCATGGTTCTGTTGTTTTGGAAAGATTAACAGCTAGTAAAGCACATAAAATAGCAGCCTAAGTCTTTGTGTTCAGCAGAATAATATTACTAAGGGATCTTCCGCTTGCTAACAAGGTTATATTCTGTTTGAGGAAGATATACATGCACAAAAATCTCTGATTGTATTTATTCTTTGCATTAAGATCTGCTCTCCATTATCCATTTCACCACCCTTTGTATCTTATGTTCCATTCTTAGCTACTAAATAGGAAAGACTACAGTGTTGAAACTTGTGTTAATGTATATAATTACCATGGTAATGGAAGCATTCGGTATCTTACTCTTCAAATTCATGATATGTATTGGCTGCTCGTTGTCTGCTGAGCTGTTTTCCTCCTCTTGGCTATAGTGTTACCTCTTCTGTTCCCACTTCCTCTGCAGTAGGCTGGACATAAAAGTCTATGTCATCTCCACAACTGGGCAGATAAAGACACAAGAAAACAATAAGCCTGCTAAAATATGGGGCCCGTTCTGGAGCAGAAAGCATTTCAGCTGAAAGCCAAGGGGTAGAGTAACGACAGCCCATAGTTCGTCCCACTCCTACCTCAAGCAGACACCCTGCTTTGCCCTCTTAGAGATGTGCAGCTTCCCAAGGGGCTCTGACATCTTATTTTCCTAGGGTACTTGCCGTGCAGGTAAATTACTGTCACAGCAGCAAGATTATTCCCATTTCCACATTCTTCTAATCTACCTCTGCCTCACATTCACTTCAGCTCTTTATGTTGATTTTGAGACAGTAATTCTTTCCTTTTTATGCCAGCTGAGGGCCAGGCTCCCCCAGACTCTGAGCTTATGGTTTCTCATCTCTTTGAAGCTCACGTTCTTTTTTGTTTATACCACAGAATTAATTTTCACCTATTAAAGGAATGACTTAGCTTCATACACAGTTACATCCTGCATATTTCCACCAAGCACAGTGTATTACTGCCATTCTAGCATGACTCTATCTAGCATGACTAGTCACACAGAAGACAGTGAGAAACCTCATGTTGACACGCAAAAGAAGAAGCTAAAGTAATTCTGTGCCTTTTACAAGAATGTACATTGTTGATAGCTTGCTATCTGCATTCATTTAAAAGGCCTGACAAAACCATATTGGACATCATGAATTGTGGTTTCAGTCAAGGAAATAACTGACTAACTCATATTCTTTGATGGCAAACATCTTCTGAAGGGAAATTATTGTCCTAACCTTTCTAAATAAGAAAAAAACATGAAGAACAATTTATGAGGCTTATACTAGACTCAAGGCCCTCAAATTTTATTTGTTTGGCTGGCCTGTTGGGACTTTTTGTTTGTTATGGAGATATTTTCTTTCTTTATAGAAAGTGCAATATTCTTAAAAACAAAGGATATACTGTTGTTAGTAGATCTGGCCTGAATATCGTTCAGCTAACGTTAGTTATTAGGTCAGAAATGAAACTTATCTTGTTATTAAATCCATATTCTACCACAAATACTTTGCTAGTAAGAGAGCACATTTCTTCATATGGTAGACAGGAGCTGAGGAGAGGCAATGGTGAGGGATAATAACAGTGGAATCTCATTTATCCAAAAACAATGCATAGAAGTTAGGTTGTAATTTTGCTCTGCCTTTTTGAACCATTTCCTTTAAATTCCCAAGAGCAGCCAGGTGAATCAGGAAAGCATAGAATGAAGATTAAACAGATTTCCTTTCCTACACTTCCACTCAGGTGCAAGGGAGTATTCAAAAAACCAGTTATTTTAACTGCGTTTGTTGGAGGGAAAGAAGTAAAATTTGAAGATAGTGCCTTTTCATTTACAGATTATTAACAACTTTTACTGTGGAGAATAGTGCAATTATGGATCTGCCAAAATGGCTGAGACTATTTGACAAAGATGCTATTTTTCTCCTTTTCTAATGAAAGTAAAGAAATTAAGATCTTGGCCAATCCAGCATGTTCCACTGAAGTCAACAGAGCCAAGGATGCAATTTAGGGTGCATAGTTTCCAGTTTTTTGTTTCCTGTATTTTCACACAATCCCTACTAAAGCAGCCATTACTAGAAACCCAGTAGGTGCTGTGGGCTGATTACAAGGCAAATCAAGATCAGTTGAAATAACATATAGTATTTGCCAGAATGTATAGTTCACATAATCCAGCAATTATTTCTGAATCTGCACTGAAAAAGTGGAATAAGGTTTTGGGAGCCAGATACTGATAATGCTGCTATCACTCTGGTTTTGTGCTCTCTTCCACTAGTTACAGCTCTGCCCAGACACAAGACTTGATCAGTTCTGTCCACTAAATGCAATTTGAACTCAAACCACTCTTCTCCAACAATAATGCCCTAGATACTGAAAGAGGCTTTCAGAATATTCAGCCACTCTTTACTGTTATTTTAATATTCCCTCAGTTGACAAAAAAATAGCCCAGTAGCCTAATGTCTGCTGAGCCTGTACTGAACCTTGGCTTCAGGCAGTTTTCTGAACATTACACTCATAACATGACCTGAGTATGGTTTTTCCATTTTTCAAGCAAATGTCTTAACAACAGACTGTCAGTCAACATAAGTACTAGCTTCCTGAACCTGTTTCTGGTGGTGTTTCACAATAAGTGGTTATTTGTCAATCCAATGAGTAAATCATGGTTTAGCCCAGTGGTTAGGGCATTGCTATAAGAAACACGACAAGACACTTCTCATCCTTCTCCACCAATTAAGCCACTTATGCAATTGAAACAGCAACAAAATAAGAACATTTTTATTAGGATATCTTAACCAGATGGCTCACATTTTCCACCTCAGTAAGACATCAGGATTCAGTCTGCATTTAAGAGAAAAGGCGGACTGTCTTCCACACTGAATATGTGTTCAAAACTCAAGACAAAGCTTGGGAGGAGGAAGAGGGGTAAAAGGGAGGCAATGATGAAAAGTGGCCCTGTCTCAGGTTCAGCAAACAATAGTGTTAAAAATGGAATTAAAATTCAACCTCCTGGCAGACAGGACACAGCCTCAGTTATTAGACAACCTTGCTTGCCCTCACTCCATTTGCTGTTTGTCAAGACACATTCAACAAGCCTCTCCATGTCTCCTTCAGAGAGTCATGTCTTGGCTTCAGAGTCCAAACATGAACTGTCCCCGAGCTTCATTACTGAGCAGCAGAGACCTTTCTTCCTCTCAGCCTGGAATGGGTTTTGAGGTGGTTGAGGTGAAACATCTCCCCAGATTGTATAGTGTTTGACTATAAGAGGGGCCTGAGGTAGTAAGGCTATACTGGGATAACTACATTTCAGATGCTTGAAGAGCAGAGGAAGCTCTATGATCCATCTGCCCTGTCCCAGCCCTACACCTGTTTGCCCTACAGAGGTACCATGATAGTTACTGCCTGTTCCAAAATTGCCTTAAAAATGTGTTAAATACACATTATTTTCACCAGCTTTGCAGACACATTCAAATTCACTTACAGGTTGCTATTACTCTGGAGTTATTAAGAAACCCAGCCTATATTTTTGCATAAATTTGAGTTAGCAATGGAGCTAAGCTCGCACAAAACAGCTGGCTTTTTTAAAGAATAGGAAATATTTCAGTGGTGCTGACCAAAAAGTTGTGCCATCTCTTCATGAATAAGAGAAAGGGAAAAGCACTCCACAACTGAGCACACTCACCAGCTGGAAGAGAAGGAGAGGCAGCAAGCAGGTGCAAAATACCCATTTCAGGGCTCTAGCTGCTCTTCTCTGTGTTCCAAAGGACTGAGACCAAGGCAGCTTTCTGTGAAAAGAGACAAATCTAGATTTAGTCCAGAAGTGACTAGTCAATGAAAAGGGACAGTATTCAAACTCACATATTTTTAAGGATTAGGCCACTCACACACACATGCTGTTTTTCAATATTGTTCTCTGCAATAAAAACTGAGATTGTTTTCTGAACAGGACGCCAGCTGCTTCCTGTTCATGCTACTAATACATAACACTGCCATTGTATCAAATCAAGGGATCCTCACTCTGATCATCAGCCAGCAGAACAAATGCACTATATTAAGAAAATCCTCATAAAAGGCTACAGCTTCGATTGGTGTAATTCAGCCCCGTCACACTGACTTCAGCAACATTTTATTCCTGCTTAGGACCTAATCTGCACTGAGATTTATCTTTCACAGGATTAACTAATATCTTGTACACTTATACATAGGAAATAAATTCTGTACATGATGCACATAGTATGGGCCCCATAGTTATTCACATTTACTAGTTATGATCTCTAAGGCGCACTTGCAATGAAAACAGCGCAAAGCTCCCTGTAGCATGAGCCAAGTATTGCTCTCCCTTACCACAAGAAGCATTCTCCTGACTTTCTGCAACTCTTGCTGTGAGCATCCCTTCCCTCCCAAGAGGCTATCTTCCCCAAGCAGGCACTGCCTCTTTCCACACAACTCAGATCTGCTGTTACCATGGTTAATATTTCTGACTTGATTGGCACCACTAGTAATTGAACTGCAGTCTCTTGAGTGCAGCAAGCTCTATTCATTAGCCCCTATTGTGTTAGGACACTGCATCAACCCACATTATTTTTCTGTGTTAAGAGGAAAAAAATCAGGCATGAATACAAAGTTATGTTGCCACACAAGATCATGGAGTTTTGCTCTTGGATTAATTTTATGAAATTAAATAAAATATTGCATGTAAATTTTCTTTATATCAAGAGCAGTGCAATATGGGACGAGGCACCTTAATTTTGACTGCATAATGTTATGTGTACCCAAAATCTGAAATAGCTCAAGATCAGCTTTGTAAAAAGTTTCATCACCATATCAGCAAAACATTTGCTGTCTTCTTTATCCTTTTTTCCACTTCATACAGAGTTATACTTTTTATAAAGTTGCTGATTTGAGTCTACATGTTACAGAATGCTATATAGGCAATGAAAAGAGTCATGTCCCAGAAGTTTTCCTGTAAAAGGAACAGAACAGATAAACTTCATACTGCAGCTTCCAACTACTTTTTCTGATCAAGATTTTATATATAATACATCTTTTAGTAGATTTTACAGATGATCTTATAGCATATATAAGTAAATTAGGCCAATTAGAAATTATTTCATAAATCTTTGTAATTTTGAGCTGGCACGTTTAATAGAAGAAATATTTTTGAGAAATATTTTTTGTCCTGATCCCATAAAATCTTGCACAAATTAATAACCTCTGATATCAAGGAGAAGGCCATACCATTGTTTAAGGACAAAGTTCTGTTTTATTCCATCAGCCTGCCTGGGTATTTTAAGATGGAACTTGGAAGACAAGGAGTTTGCAAGGCTTCAGGAGTGTAAATTTGAGAAAGATGGATGGAAGGGAGAGCAAGAGACACTGTGAGATACTGACACTGGACAGACTGCTTCTCATTGTAGTTTGCTATTAAGTGGAGTAAGCTGTTCTTCATGCCTTCAATGGCAAGATTCTCACCTTTCCACAATTTCAACTTTGCTGAAAATGCAGTAGTGTATTCCCTGTTTCTTCAGTTTCCAGCCTCAGTGAAGTCTACTGCATTATGTAGCATCAAACAGGTTTACAAGGAGCGAGGCAAGTCACAGAGACCAGCTCATGTTCTAGCAGAGACACACGCATGCAACACAGCAGTGCAGAAGAGCAGTACTGCAAGACATGCTCCCTGAGTCCGTGGGATATGGATGGTCCTGACAGTAGTTCTGATTTGTCTTGGCTCTGAGGAATGACAGTGCTTGGCACATTAGAAAAACCTTGTTATGTCCCATTTTATACCAATGTCCCATTTTACACAAATGCCTATTGAAGCACCCAAAATTGGTATCACTGTGTTTTTAGATCCCCTTCTATAGCACACCGACAATAACACTTATCTTTCTGTTTATCTTTATAAAGCTTACTTTGTATTTGCAAGGTACTCAGTGGATAGAGTAGCAACTGCTACTCCAGTAGATAGCACAAAAAGTCCATAGGTCTGTGAAAAATCCTTATCTAGAGTATGCCTGCTGGTGCGACAGTGTATGTGGAGCACCATGAGTGACAAACCTAAACCAACAGTGAAATGCAGAACCTGTTTCACTCTGAGTAGGCCCATGTTGATTCTCTGATATCTAATGTGCTGGTTGAGCTTACTAGAAGGGTTCTGAAGACACACACTAGCTCCTCCTTCCTCACACCAAGTTTAGATTAGATTGTCCAATCGATTTAAAAGTCAGAGAGAGGACTCACCAATAGAAAATAACAAAATACTAATTTCTTAAGAAAACAAGGTTAAAACCAATTATTAATTATCTATCTCATCCAGTTATCTCTGCCTACGCCATTCAATAAATGAGGCAGGCATCCCATGGAAACCATTCTGCGTGATCATATAATAGTTCCCACAGTACATGTGCCAATGGGTATGCCTGTAGGCATCAGATTGGGGCATAGGGCTGTCATGATACTGACACATTCCCCGTTCTCATTACCTCATTTCACAGCTGTAATTTCTTCTCAGTTTAATCTTCCCTTGATTTATCTTTGGGTGTGCACAATCCAAACAGTTACACACCTTCTTGTAATCATTCTGCATTTTTAAGTTAAACTGGTAACTTGGTGCACCAGCCCGCATTCACTGCTGACAGTCACATATTTCCAGGGCATGGACCACGTGCTCTTGTAGCTTCCGAAGTTCTTTCTGTCCTTCCATAGCTTCACCACTATGTGAGATATACAGTGCTAACTAGCCCCACAACTGGTCACCTCTAGCACGTGTTACCTACGTGCCCTTTGTTGCACTATTTACACAGTCCTCTTCAGGCTCATGCTGGCATCACTGCAAGCAAAACTCACGTTATGAGCAGACTGGTTATTTTCATGCCCGTCAGCTTTCATTCTTTTTGTTGGCCAACAAGCCTGCTACATAAATAATCATGGTTTAAGAATAGAGCTGAATCCTAGTTCTCTGTTCGACACACTGAACTAACTGCAAATATTCTCAGTGCAGCTTTTTAGAGTAGTTTGTAAACAGCTCAAAACCCAGATGTGACTCAAAAGACACTCTCACATCAATAAAAAGTACATAACTCAAAGTAGAATGTTAAATCTCAGTAATTCACACCCATTTGAACTTTACATTTGGATGGCAAGAGCCCTGTCCTGACAAATGCTACTGTGTAAATCATATAAAATTGAGTACATTACAAGATCTTAAAATCATAGTCACATTATAATAATAGCAGTGGACTTTACCCTTGAGCCCAATACATACACATAGGTTTTCTAAAGCACCTGAGGAATGTAGGTGCATAAGCACTTTTGAAGGTCAGTGGGATTTCCATGGCTAAATCCCTAAGGCACACTGGAATCAGTCCTTTGCAATTACTAATTCAGTTACAAAATATAGTTATTAACTTATATATTTTAATGGTCACCTTGGATAGAACAACAGGCTGCATTTGGACTTATCCTGAGTCACACCTGCCTGCATACTTTTCCAGTGAGGCAACACATGACAGTTAAGTTACCCCTAATGGGAGAGAGAGCATCTGAGTGTGTCTGTGGCTGTTTATTATCTTTGGTTAAATTCTGTTGCTTTCTTCATTTTACGTTCAACATCTCCCATTCTCCAGCTAATTTTCTCCGTGTGTGTTTTGATATACACAGCGTTTTTCTTCTTGGCCACACATTTTCTTTCTGAAACATCAGGCTGAATTCAGAACAGATTAGTGACTTAGCTGCCTCCCTCTCCAAGCTGTATTTATGATGATGACAGCACTTGGGTTAACTCCTTCGTGTTTTCTGATAGAACAGAAGGAAAATTAAATGTGCTGATTGACCAGACAGATATACGAGGTAAATTTTCGGAGTTAGAGGTATGTCTACGGTAGCAGAACACTGTCAGGAGCAAAAAAAAGACATAGACACCCAACCCTACACCCCCTACAACACACAGACTCACACACACCCCATCTACTCCTTCAGAATTACTCTCCCTCCCATTCCCAAACACAGAAGTGGAATACTACCCTGGATTGTCTTGCTGAACCCACCAATCAGCAGTGTCCATTTAATTTGGACAGTTCTATTCATTACAGCACAATACGCATCAGTGAAGGAGTAAATCATTCATACACCATACAAGACAATATTTTGCCTGCATTCCGGCAAAGGAATGCTCCTGGGGCAAACATCAAGTGCTGGGAGCAAAACCCCATCAGAAGACTGCACATGAAGTCTTCTGCATATGAGCCTCTGAGAGACAGCAGACATGGATGCAACAGTGCTGCAGATGGGCTCCACAAAAAGATGTGCATCGGTCAGCAGCTGCTTGGACACACTGCTCAGTGTTAAGCTTCAGATTCCAGAGGAAGAAAATGGTCTCTGTTTCACTCCACAAATGCAAAGAGCAAATGCAGCAGAGTCCAGGTATACAAATGCTGTTCACTGAACTGACACTGAATGGGCTTTGAAATTATTTTGTTTGTGTAGTCAAACAAAAAACAAAAGCCATTTTGGCAAAATATGTATTTGGAACCCAAACACCCAAAGATATTAGCCATGGGAGGATCGAAGCCCCAACGTGTCTTAAAGTTCCTTCACCAGTGGAAAGCAGTGAGATTTAATTATTTTATGGCTGAGAGACACATAACAGTCCCTATAGGAAACTGCAAGTAGTATTGCAAAAGAGTAGCCTTATTTGGTTTTGTTTTCTTTTACACAGAGTAACATAGCTGCTGAATCATTGTTAATAATTGTTTATGCTACAGTAATGCCTTAAGCAACCCTCCAGGACAAATACAAAAAAGGATAAAGCCTGAGCAATCGCTCCAGCACAGCGAGGGAGATTGTTTTCCCTGGACCCTGAGCCTCTTGCACCTGCAGTTGGGCTGCTCCCCAATTTACACAGCCACACCCGTTTTGCAGATCCTGAACTGTATGTGCTACAGAGGTGCTGCTACGCAAGTGGTGCTGCTATTATCTATTTATTATTTCTGCTCCTGAAACCTGGATGCCCCTCCGCTTCACAACTCCCCAAGAGATCTGACAAGGAAAATAAAACAAGCCTGGCATGCACTCAGCTATGTTAGTCAACCTGAATAATTCCCTAGCTTTGGTATCAGGCACCATGCAGCTCCCACTCACCTCAGCAGGAGGGAACTGGCCCTGTGCATTGCCCAATTTATCAACATGATACACGAAGTCTGTCTGGAAGATAAACAAGGGGACATATTGCGGTGACATACGAACTCTTTTCAAGTTGTGCATCCTAGGAGATAGATTACATGATGAACATGTGCAGTATGCCTTTTCCAGCTCATGCTTCTGAGCTGAACTGTGATGTCCTTCCTGAGGACAAGCTGCATTTTATCCCATGGATAAAGCTCGCTTCCCATTTTGGGGAAGCCTCTCAGACCTCTCAGACTTGCTCAGGGTAGGTGACAAGTGCCTAATGAAAAGAAATTTATAACCTTTTGTCTGATGAGATTTTGTGTTGTCTTTCTGTTTGGGGAGAGGTGAAGAATTACAATTCTATTCAGAGAAATGCAAAGGAAAAGGAGCAAGCCCTACAGTGTAAAACTGTCTCTATCCCTGCCTGCCTCCTACCAAAGTTGATTGCAAAGGCTTTTCAAATTCACCACCTCCATGCTTCCCCTCTAATTCACCATCACTTGAAAGAGGAGCAAGAGCAGCCAACACACACTATTTTTAAAAAGGCATTCAGAGGAATATTGTGACAAACAATTCAGCAGCAATTCAACACCTCCGAACACAGAATGGCAGAAGTGTGCCCATCAAAGCACAGCTACAGAACAGTTTCTGGACTTTGCCACCCCCAGTGTAAACTACAAAGGTAGGAAATCTCCGGGAACCTAAAAGACACAGAGACAGCCCCCCCTCTCCTGGCTGAATTGATCTGAGTAGTTTGCACTCCTTCTGCCTTTAAAAGACTCCCTCTTCAAGTGTAGCTGATGTTAGAGTTATTAAATCTGCATACATCTTGGAATGATGTGTTGCTGAAAACAGTTTATCTGAAGATAGTAATATTTAAAAACTATATTTTCAAATTATCCGTTCACCTGTTGTCACTGATATGTTATCATATGCTCAAAATTCATTACAAACATAGATGTTAAGCTTGAGTCACCTTGCTGAAGAAAACAGGTTGGCATGGGAGTTTTTAAGACATACATTCACAAAAAATGTCCCTTTCAATAAATATATTCATATATGAGGAATACATATGTAAACCAAATATCTGTATTAACAAAGAAGCTGGCACTTGCTATACACTTAGACTACATCATAGCATGAATTAAGAGAATCAAAATGCTAGGTGCTGTAATCCAGCCACTTTCCTTCACATCAGATACTCCAAGGATAGACTAAGCTTGTAGCCAATCTGGTCAGTCCCAGGAACAGTCAGAAGCCCATGTCCTGAGAGTCCTGTATCAATGCTGCCATGAGGCTGCCTGCAGCTCCCTTGCACTCTGATGTTCCCCAAGGCTGGGGCCTCTCTAGAAAGGGCGTTTAGGCTGGTGGCTCAGAGTTGCTCAGAAAGTGGGTCAGCTGTTTGCTGTCACCAGGTATAGAGCATCCAGGCATGTCCATGTGGAATATCCTTGTGCCCTAAAGCATAGAGTTCAGCTCTTTGACAGTTTAGCTCTTCAGAGGTAGTTATTGGGTTACCCAAGGGTTACCATGTTGGCATCTGAGGTTGGCTCTACAGGGTTTCATGAAAAATGTAAGATGGGTTGGTTGTGACACTGCTCCAGCCTCATGGCCACTGCTACGCAGCAGCCTCTATACTATGCTACAACTATACAAATACAAGGAGACTACAGTCATTTTTTTAGATTAGAGATCTTTTTTAGGCTCTGAAGTCAAATGACATGCCCCAGCCTGCATTCATACACATGCAAGGGCCCCCAAAACAGGACGGCCACATCCAAACTGCTTTTTGGGGATAGTTCTTGTTTATCTTGTGTTCCCATCCATCCTCAGCTGAGACAACATGCTGGTTAAATTCATTATGAGGATCTTGTTAGTGGTTTAAGTCTGGACAACCACATACCAATGCTTGAGCATAAAGCCCTAACTCAGGTTAGTTTGCCAGCACATATACAGCCCCTGTTGTACTGGGCTGCCAGTGCAAAGTCTCACCTGGGCCTGTTCCACCCAACATCCCAGGAGCAAGAACTTGGGTCCACTTTATGGCCATCAACGTGGTGCTTGGGAAGCAAGCCATGTATTGATACAACTCGTAAAAGAAGACTTAGGAAGCGGTTTTGACTATGGCTGACAGAGTTGTCATACTTCAAAGTCTGTACCAAAACACTCTGAAAGCAGCAAAAGTAATGGCAATAGATTTCAGAGCAGCCTAAAGGATTAGTGGAACAGAAGGCAGAGTTTTGTTCCTTTGATGCTCAGCTTCCCATGCAGCCTTTTAAATCAGCCTGCTCAAAATCTGAACATACTGATTTTGCACTGAACCACAATACACACGAAAAAGAATATGCGATGCAATTTGGAGAGACAATATTAGGTTGGAGAATATTTCTCTTACAGGCACACCAATACCAGTTTTGTATATCTTTATACCTGCACGAAGAAAATAATTACCACACTACAGCATTCTGCAGTAATGATCATTAACTGCAGCAGCAATATTGCAGGCTCTAGGGCCTTTTTGTAATCTTCCTCATTTCAGTGTTAAACTACTCTAACTTCATTAGCTTCACTGGAGATACTCCACTTTACACCTACATAATTGAGAGCAGAATCAAGCCTCCACTGCTGTGGAAAATACTGTGTAGTGCAGCACTTTTCAAATAAAATGTAATTAACATGAAATTCTAGATCCATATTGCAATTTGCAGAATGATCGCTGTGGATGCAACATGACTTCCAACACCCCCTCTTGTCTTAATTTAGTTAGAAATAGGACTGCCTGTGCAATATTTTCTCCATAGCAGCAATCAGAGGCATATTTCTTTTCCTTTTCCTATTGTTATTTTTTTCTCTTTATAAATCTTTGTCAACAAAGGATTACTGGCTCACCTGAGAGAAGCAGTTAAAGTCTGATACTCACCCGTAATTAGGGAAACTTGGAATCCTTGACAGTGAACACCTGGCTTCTCATTACTACCTGAATTTTATACTTCCAAGTGTTAATCTCTCCTCAGGGTTTGCCTTGGAGTTTCATTCTGGTATTCAATGAAACCATCAGGTTTTCCAGGCACTGACACCTTTGAAATGTTTTCCACATGGGAATGAATATGAAACATGTGTGATTATTACCGATTTCTCTGTGTTGATTTCTATTATAGTAGCGCCTTGGAAAAATAGTACAGACAGCAGTAATAAAATCTTTTGTTGAATGACTTTATACAGCAGGAAGAGTTGTGTTTAAAGGGGCTGGTTTGGTGGAGGGCTGCAGGATGGATGTTGTTATCATGATTGTGCTTGGTTTAAAGGATTCAAAGAACTTCTTGCTCATTTTTTAACCTTGAGAGTTTAAGTCCTACCAGCACTTCTTTCCTCTTGAAAGCCAGCACTGCTGCCATTCCTCATAGCTTTAGGTTAAATACATGAGCTATCTGGAAGTTAGGAGCAGGCTGAGCATGAACTCCCAGCCAACGCTACAGAGCTACAGTTCAGGCATATACATAATTTCCCCTACTTTACTGAGTGGAGAGTTTTCTTGATTTCCCAACCTTTACCAGCCTTGTCATTCTTATGGGATCAAACGTGCTGAGAACTTTGTACTTTTACTCCAGACAACAGAAAATCCAGGCAAAAGGGTATCTTTGGAGTTTACCTTTTGTTAACCAGAAGGACTTACTATCCCGTGTCTGAATAAGACTTGTTCAAAACGTTCCAGGCCCAGAACTCTTATTGACTACTGCAAGACAACAGAGGTAATAAGAAAACAAAATAATCTCAAAGAACAGCAAAGCTAAGAGTTCCTATGGAGTTGCTACTCACTCAGAAACATGAAAACAAGTGGCTTCTAAAGTTTTCAGAAAGTTTGCTCTCTGAAAGCACAAGCTACCATTGAAAAGGAAAACAATCAGATTATCTCGCCTCCATCAAGTCCAAGCCCTGATGTACTTGACAATTTTTAAGGTTTTCAGCGAATTCAGGAAGAGCAGACTATGAAATTTACAACAGGAGTAAGTAGCACACTCCGTGAAAGAAATATGTAAAACTTGTTTGGGATCTGAAGGAGGAAAATAAAGGAAGAAAAACAGTGGGAGATCTTGTGACTGATCTAAGCCTGAGTAACCAAACTAGCAGTATTTTGCTGTTAAAAGAGCAGTTGTGATTGAATCCCAGAAGAAAACCACAGAAGACAACTGAAAAACCCTAAATCAACCTATGATTAGCTTTATATGTGAAAAGACTAAATGAATGAAGAATGCAAAAATTATTTAAAATAGCAGAAACTCAAAGGTGTTCATCAAAGTTGTCTCTGTCTTGCAGTTCAGGAATAAAAGTGGAAAACTCAGTTGCCTACTGCATTTCCTTTACATCGTTCAACTCAGACTCTGATGTCTAATGTATCGTAGATGCTAGAAAGATTGAGCATCAATATGTTCCAGCAGAACAAGAGAGTTTGTTCTTCATAGATGGATACAGAAAGTTTCATGTCCCTATTTACCAGAACTCAGTTTCATTTAAAAACAACCATAGGCTAGTTCTCACCACTGCCAGAGGACACCTGACAACTTTTTCCTAGACAATAAGATTTTTTTTCTTAGTTGTAGGATTATGATTTGCATTCTGGGCACAGCCCTGGGAGAAACTGATGCATATACTGTGAAGAAGGCTACATAATCTTGCTATCAAAAATTATATGCAACCACATTTCCCCAGTCCCCTAGTGAAGTCCTACATACACAGCATTTCCCAAATTCCTTAGGGATACCCAATAATCCTTACCAGTCTCCTGGTCAGTTGGGGAGCAAGCTGTAGAGCACTGCCCCTTAATCAGCAGAGCATGAAATAAAAAAAAAAAAAAAAAAAAGAATTTTCAATTATGAATTTTCAATATTATTAATAAAATTTAAAAAAAAAAAAAAAAACTGGC
>NW_008590098.1:69032-73800 GCF_000691845.1 Merops nubicus
AAAGTTTAATCTATATGCTTCTTCCCCAGCAGTTTGTGAGTCTCCATTGACTGTTTGAATTCTTGCATTAACCCCCTTCCCCTCAATTCCCCAGTCTGTTTTCTCTCTCCATTTTAATATCCTTCCTGTCTCTACCTCCAATTTTATGCAAATGTAGGTTATCTGGGGTGATGATTACAGAACTGAAAATAGAGTAATACAATATTCCTGCTCTAGAGCATTAGACTCAAAGCACATTGGATCACTACCTACTCTGCTGGGAGCATTTCTGGGCACTTAGCTGCACCTTCTGCAATTCTTGTCTTCCTTCCTTCAGATCCTACTATTTCTCTTCCATTTATGTGTGTCAGCAACGAATTACCTCATAAGGCTGTAGGGCAGATTCATGCAACAGTCCAGCTGCCTGGGACTGGTGACTTACATCACAGATGTGTGCCCTGTCACAGGAATAATGTGATGCCATCTTCCCAGCATATAACCTTCATATGTTCAGTTGTGTATGCATATAGTTACTCATATTTGTCATTTGATACTTCTGCAAGTCCCCACGTCTTCTGACATCAGCTTCTCTCATTAAAGCATTATAGTTCTTAGTTTTCTGTTAAGAAAAAATGTCCACAGAGGAGGTGATGAACAATGTTGCAGTAGTGCCTCCTGCAATGAGTTGGTGGATCTGCCCCAGTAAAACTGACAAATTCTGGTTAATGACAAATTTACAAGGAAAGGTGTTGGGCTGTGAAATGTTTCTATCAATTCTTTCAAGATGCGGAATCCTCAGGAACTGCTAATCTTACACACTACGATTTGACCAACTTTGGCTCAAGAGATTGACTGATGAACCAGCTTTAACTGCATGTCTGTCAAGAGAAATGAGGAATAGAAAAAATCCTAAAAAGGATTTTAAAGATACAATAGAAGTGAGGAAGAAAGGTCACAAAATTCACAGGACAAAGAAATGACTATGTTCATATGATTGGGAGGACCTGATTTAGCTAACAGATCAGCTCAAGGTGTAGAAACACTGCCTTATTCAGAAAGAGAAATATCTAAAAGGATGCCAGATTACCTCCTTCCAGCCTAAACAATGTACCAGAGAAACAAGGAATAGGCAAAGAAATGTATATAGGATTTATAACATTTATCTTTTGCTATTAAGTAAAGAGCAATAGAGTTCAAAGAACCTGAACTGAGCCCTCTGAGAAGGTATTAATCAATATATCCATACCCTCCTGAATACTTGCAATGTAAAACACTGTGCTCACATACTTGCCAGAATTGATTTCTAGGAAAATGTGTTTAAATTTGGGAAATCTAAAGAGTTGGTGTTTTGTTTAGTGGAGGGAATAAAAACAAATGTTGTTTTGGATGAGCACAAATGTTTCATTCTGTGTTTTGTTGTTTGTGGGTTTGTTGTTTTTGTTTGGCTATTTTTTTTTCCCCATTCAGTTGACAACAAGAAATACTTAGTTGCTAGCACCACTTCTGAGTCAGGCATATACACAGGAAAACAAAACCCACAGATTTATGTTGTTCTCTGATGCACTGGAGAAACCCAAGGGGAAATTCTGTTTGACAAGAAAAACAGAAAACAGAGGAAAGAATTCTTGTTTTAAGATATCTCATAGGATTAAAGTGACAGGGAACAAATTACTATAAATCTCAGAATCATAGAATCATTTTGGTTGGAAAGATCTTCAAGATCATCAAAAAGCTGACTTCCATCTTTACGGGTGTTGGCACTTCTATTACGACCCCCACTTCAAATATAACTACAGAGAAGAAATTGATTTTCTGGTTTTATGACTTTTTAAAGGCATGTTAATGTTCTACATAACTGAGTATTTGCACAGTACTTTATTATGTGAAATACCATTAATTTCAATGGGAGTTTGTGTAGTATGGTAACGATGTCATTAAGCAGGGTTGTTAAACTCATTGGGCTATATACAATCCTGAATTACACCTGTACACCTCACTCCCCCCGATCAGCATGCACTCTCCGACACCTCTGTACCTGAGCGTGAGCACAGAGTGCCCCTGCTTCCCCCTGGCTAGCAGGGGCCAAAGACCAAAGCGCTGCAGCTGCAGCTAATGACTAGCGGGTAGGAAGTTTTGAGACACAGCCCATATTATATCCATCTGCACAAGAACAAGATCTGTCCAAAAGGTACTTACAAACCTTTACTTTACCATGTGGCTGTGCCATGGATTGGAATGGCTCCATTTATCACTTTATCCTAAAACATCACAGGTTTATTCTCACAACACCTTTCTGAAGAAGAAAAAGAGCAACTTAATTCCCTGGAGTGGATGTGATGCACACACAGAAGATTGACCTGCACATTCCTCCAACCCTGAGCAGCATCCTGTCTAAAAGTTACTTTCCAGACCCATTACTATTGCACTCAGTAGGGACATCTGTATATGACATGTTTTACAGATGACCACTTGCATGTTCAAGGATGTGAAAGACTTTGTGTCTTTAATGTATAGGGATTAAATTGCATCTTCAGAAAAAGCTTGAAATAATGGGTGGTGAGTAGGCTGCACCACCTTCGAAGTAGCTCCAGGAAGTATTGGTCTCAGCATCACTCCTCTGATGTACTGTCAAGCCTCCCTCCTGAGGGTGCCGAGCCAAGGGAAGGGGGCACGTTTTCCTTCTATTCATGCCGGTTACCTTGAGAAGAGAGAAACTGATGTATATGTAGAATGGGGAATAAAGGGCGGGAATGCAGCCCTGCAGAAGGGGATTTGGGGGTTTTGGTCAATGATAAACTCTGAGTCAACAAGCATAGCATCACAGAAGTGTTTAGGTTGGAGAAGACTAATGATGATCTTACAGACCATGGAGTCCAACCATTAGCTTAATACTACCAAGTCCACTGCTAAATCATGTCCCTAAGCACCATATCTACACAACTTTTAAGCACATCCAGGGACGGTGATTCAACCACTTCCCTCGGAAGCCTGTTCCAGGCCTTGATAACCCTCTCAGAGAAGAAATTTTTCCTGGTACCCAACCTAAACCTTTCCTGGTGCAACCTGAGGCCCTTTCCTCTTATCCTATCATTTGTTACATAGGAGAAGAGACAAGCACCTGCCCCTCTACAACTTCCTTTCAGGTAGTTGTTGGGAATAATAAGGTCTCCCCCTCAGACTCCTGTTCTTCAGACTAAATAGCCACAGTTCCCTCAGCTGTTCCTCATAAGACTTGTGCTCTAGATCCTTCAGCAGCTTAGTTACCCTCCTCTGGACCTACTCCAGCACCTTGATGTCTTTCTTGTAGTGAGGTGCCCAAAACTTAACACAGTACTCAAAGTGTGTAGCCAAAAGAGCCAACTGTATACTTGGGGTGCACTAAGCACAGTATAGCTAACTGGTGAAAAGAAACTGTCCCACCATACTCAGCACTGGTTTAGCTTCACCTTGAGTACTGTGTGGAGTTTTGAACGCCATAATATAAGGGAGATATAAAAATCTTAGAAGGTGCACAAAGGAGGGCAACAGAGATGGTGAAAAGGTTTGAGAGGGAAGTGGATAAAACCAGGCTCACAAGAGACGAGCCTAGGGGTACCATGCCAGTGTTGGGGCAGGAATTGATAGCCAAGCTCCAGTACATCTACACCAACACACACAGCATGGACAACAAACAGGAGGAGCTGGAAGCCATTGTGCAGCAGGATAGGTCTTTGACACCATCTCCCACAGCATCGTGCTACAGAAGCTGGCAGCTCACGGCACAGACAGGTGGAGTCTTCACTGGGTTAAAAGCTGGCTGAATGGTCAAGCCCAGAGAGTTAAATCCAATTGGTGGCTGGTCACAAGCACTGTTCCCCAGCGCTCAGTTTTGGGGCCACTCTTGTTTAATATCTTTACCAGTGATCTGGATGAGGGGATCAAGTGCACCCTCAGTAAGTTTGCAGATGATGCCAAATTGAGCAGGAGTGTTGATCTGCTCGAGGGTCAGGAAGCTCTGCAGAGGGACCTGGACAGGCTGGACCAATGGGCTGAGCTCAGCTGTATGAGGTTTAGCAAGGCCAAGTGCCATGTCCTGAACTTGAGTCAGAACAACCTCAGGCAATGCTACAGGCCTGTGGAAGAGTGGCTGGAAAGCTGCCTGGTGGAAAAGGACCTGGCTTGCTGGTGGGCAGCCAGCAAAACAAAAGCTAGCATGTGCCCAGGTGGCCAAGAACATGCTGGCCTGTATCAAAACTTGTGTGTCTAGCAGAGGTATGAAAGAGATTGTGCCCCTCTACTCAGCACTGGTGAGGCCATGCCTTGAATCTTGTGTCTAATTTTCACTGCCACAGTATAAGAAAGACATTGAGGTGCTGGAGCAGGTCCAGAGAAGGGCAACAAAGCTGGTGAAGGTTCTAGGGAACATGTCTTATGAGAAGCAGACGAGACAATTTCAGTTGTTTAGTCTGAAGAAAAGGAGGCTGAGAGGAGACCTTCTTGCTCTCTGCAGCTACCTGAAAGGAGGTTGTAGTGAGGTGGGTGTTGGTCTCTCCTCCCAAGTAACTAGCTACAGGCTGAGAGAAAATGGGCTTAAGTAGCAGCAGGAGAAGTTTAAATTGGATATCAGGAAGAATTTCTTTACTAAAAGAGTGGTGAGGCATTGGAACAGACTGCCCAAGGAGGTGGTGGAGTCACCATCCCTAGAGGTGTTCAAAAAACATGTGAAGGTGGCACTTCAGGACATGGTTTAGTCTCAGCCAGCAGCTAAACCCCAGCAGCCACTCTCCACTGCTCCCCCCACCCCCCCTCC
>NW_008590098.1:73825-123170 GCF_000691845.1 Merops nubicus
GCGGAGAATCAGGAGGAAGAGAAAACAAAAAGCCCGTGGGTTATGATAAGGACAGTTTAATAGAACACCACAAACAGAGGAGAGACAACAATAATACCTGTGAAGTAATATTTAAAGCAAGTGATAATAAACCACTTACCTAAGACTCAGCAGCTCCCCCTACACCAGCCACAAGATATGCCACGGAAAAACAAGCACCCCTCTGCCCCCCGCCTCATATAGAGGGCATGACATCATATGGTATCAAATACCCCAGGGGCTGGTCCTGTTGTTTATCCCGGCCGTGGGCCCACCCAGCTGCAGCCTCTTCCAGCTGCAACTGCTTGTGAAAATCAACCTGACCCTGGCTGAACCCAGGGCATGGTCATGATAGTGGTGGGCTGATGGTTGGATTTGATGACCTTATAGGGCTTTTCCAACCTTAATGATTCTATGATCCTTATGAACCTCTTCCAAGTCAGGATATTTTATAATTATATAAAAATACAACCCTATTCTCAGCTTTCCACTTGATCTAGAGGCAGTGTGGCAGAATGGACAAGAAACCAGCCAGGGCCTGGTATGAAGGAAGGTCTCACTTCCCATCTTCACATCATGGCTTGCAGCCTAAATCATCTTTTTTGATTTAAACTTCTGTTCTTTGCTCTCTTTCCCAGTAATGGACTTTTCTTTAGAATGACTTTTTCCCATCCCATTGAAGTCAGTGAGAGTTTTATTACTAACTTCAGCAGAAGCAAGACCAAGCTCTTTGTTTTAATTGTTCTTTTTGTTTTGTTTGGGTTTTTTTATTTGGTGTGGGGATTTTTTTTTAATTTTTTTTTTTTTGCTAGTATCTAATTTGGACTGCAGTTGCACTGATTGACAACTTTGCTACAACTGCATTGAATTGCTGCCCAAATCAGTAATCTACTTTGGTGTCTTAATTAACTAGAGTCAAATTTGAATTAAATTGCTTTCCTTGGAGATCTTTTAGGGTGGCTGTCAATCCAAAGGTAAAGGCTTTTATAAAATTGCTGCTGCTTTTTATTTTGTACAATTGCTTTAGATAAAGATAGTTTTCTTCATCTCTTACCTCTCAGTACTTACATATTCTTGTTTCAAATTCCCTTCTGTTTTCATTTTTTTATTTTAATATAGTCTTTTCTCCCTCTTATTTTTTAATTAGCCATCTATTTGAATTTAATTATTTTCTTCTCTTTCAGCTAACTCCTGTCTTACACAGCACATTATCTCACCATCCCCTTCAATAAAGCTGTCTCTCAGCTTCACCTGCCTCTTTAAAGTCTCAACTCTCTAATTTATTTTTTTATACTTGTAATCCTTACCCCCAGTCATCATTTTTTAACTCATGAGTTTCCCTTTCTGCCACAGGGCCTAAGTTTCTCCCCTTTTGCTTCCTTTACATCAATGAAATGATGTAGGTCTCAAGTGAGCAGCACCAGATCTGTACCCTTCCAGCACAGAACAGAATCAGGCCCACAAAGCAAACCCTGTAAAGACAACTGGGATGTTTCCTTTTGAACAGACTGAGAAACAACTGTTGAAATTACGACAAAAAATGGGAAAAAATTTTCACATTCCTCATCTCAGGAAGATGGAAGAGCATTACAATAAGCAGTTAATAAATATTCCTGGTCTTTATCCATTCCCTAACAAAATTTCTCTACCCATTTCCCTTCTTCCTACAAAATTCATATATGCTGTCCCTCTTGGGCACAGATTCTGATCCTGTCTTTACTGCTTTTACACTGGCTACACTGCAATAATTTCTGTTTAATTTCTCCAGAGTTATCCAAGCTTAAGCAAGAGGAGATTCAGGCTCTCTGTTGGGCTAGAATTTTCTCTTTTTTTTTTTACTTTACTTTTTAAATTTGATGCCCCAGCTGATCTTAAACAGGCAGCTTTTTTTTTCATTTCAGGAGTAGTTTAAGTCTGCAGTCTCCAACAACATACAGCAGTTATCAGTTAATGAGATGACTTGTACCCTTGTCCACACTTGCATCAGTACAGCTGCTTAAATGAGCTGATGTGCTGCAACTGAGGATTAAACCATCTCTTTCAATCCTGCATGCACTGCAGCACAAGCTACTCACTCCAGCAACCACAGAAGTGATTGCAGTCCTGAGAAAGTCAAGATGAGCAGAAACCCTTGTGCATTAAAGGTAAAGCAACTTCAGCAGTGGAAAAATGAAGAGGAAGACATCCTCTGCCTGCTGTACAGATGCTGCTGAAGTCCCCTGCCTGTTTTTTTCCAAATGTACCTCATTTTGTATATTTTCACATCCTTTTTTAATCTGCCCACCTATGCTTCATTTTTGAAAGGTGCACTGTGAACATAACAGGATTAAAAAAGACATTCATGTCTACAGACTTAACCATTACAAAGCCATGCTCAGTGTAGAAAACATGTTCTAGAAAAACAAGAACATTGCTAGTGTTAGAATATGAACTTTGGGGCTTCATACTTCCAGGGTGAGGTAACAACCTTGGTACTCTGAAGCCTGAAGAAGCGCTGTTTTTATAATAATGCTATATTTGCCGACTCCACAAGGAAATCACAAACGTTGGGATACAGTTCCGGAGAATTTAATACAAGTATTGGTCCCATGCTGCAGGATATTCAGCTATAAATTACTACCTGGTCATTTAAACTGGAGAGTTGGAGATAATTACATACATCTTTTGACTGTTACTGATAACAGAAACACCACAACCTCACCGTTTCAGCCCTAGGGCTAACTAGGTTCAGCTATACCCACTTCCTTTTACACAGACTGCATAAACAAAGATTCCTTGAGGAAGGACTGGAAATTTGGATCCATTTGTCAGTGGAAAGGTATACTTTGTTCAGAGAATCTAAATTAGTTGTTCCATTTCCATGTCACAGAGGAAAAAATAACAGCATTTCTTCATATGTGGAGAAATGTCTGTGGTCATTTGCACAGAGGTGATTATATTTGCCAAAAAAAAACTCAAAACCTTCAGTTGCTGATTATTTTTGCTGTTATCTGCTATTCTGTGCAGAAATTCTCTTTTAAGCTTCTCTGACTTACTACAGTAGAGAGCTAAAACATCACTCTTATAAGTAGCTTTATGCAGTAACAAGACTCTGCAACATCCCAACACAGCACTAGGTACGATGCAGACACCTACTAATAGACAAACTCATACATCCACTCAGCCCTGAAAGATATTTATACCAATGCGAGCTGAATTTATTATACTACCACTCTGGCTTGATGGCAACTGAGGTCCATCAGTTAATCAATTGTGTGCAGTGCCAAAATAGTACTGAGGGGACACAATAGTCCCTGCCCTGGCAACTTCATGAACTACTTTCCCAACCCTTCCATGTTACACTTGTGTGAGCTCTACACATAGGCAGCAAGTCTTGAGGCTTAGAAATGATTCAAAATAAAACCCACACCAAAACAAAAACTCCATTGTGTACTTTCTGATTAATTTTTGAGTGCACCTGAAGCAATTACAAGGGTAGTAATGATATTCTTCATAGAGCCTGTCCTCTAATGTGCACCATAATTAGAGGAAACCTGGATCCCAACAGACATGGTCTCTAAAGACTCAAGGGATTGGGGGGCAGAGAGTGATGGGGGTGAAGCCATTAAACATAGCCAAGGCACCTCTGCCTATCCTTCTCAACACAGACCAATGCAAATATGTGGTTTGAAAATTAACACAGCTAGGAAGGAAATATCCCACAGGGAGAATCAATACCCAGCAAAGGATAATGGGAACCCTGTGCAAGCAGCTGTGATCTGCCCTCTGAACATTAGCACCTGTCGAGGACAGTAATCAATGCTGGTCAATGGGCAGCTCTCCTTAAAGCTCAATTCACACAACGATCGTTAGCTGGAACCAACGCGGTGGCACTCCATGCTGCCAAATGGTATCCCTTTCTTCCTAAATGTGGACAAACAATGACTTCCCCAAATAACTGGCACTGCTTTTTTTAATCTTTCCTCCCTCCCTTCTGCTTGGGCCTTTTTGCAGTATACAAGGAGGATCTGTAGAATCCACAGCTAGAAATTAAGTTTCAGCTTAATTTCAGAATGTGTGCTGCCACAGAGTCAAGGCATGACAGGCACTTCGATCCAGCGTAGCAAGGAATTTGAGCTTAACCATTCCTGTTGATACCATGTTTGTCTTGCACTTTATGATTGTTATTAAAGAACCTTATTTATTATCCTTTCAAGGACAGTGGAAGAGCAAAACTGGAGATGCACAGAGCAGGTTGGAATTTGAGTTATTCTCCTCAGGACAGACAAATTTTACAGGGAGTGACCGCTATTCCTGTCTATAGTTGTCTAATTTGAGTCACTGAAGACAATTTTTGTCACAGCCTTTGTGCATGTTTCCATAAAATCACAATACATTGTGATACCTTAAAAAAAAAATGGATATAAGCAGAGTCATGATTCTTTCACGGAGTCCACTGGGCAAAATGAGGAATTAGTTCGATGTAGTCAGCTGCAGGTCCTGAGAATATTTCTTTCACTCAGAAGGACCTTCTTGTTTCTGGTGCAAGCAATAGCAAACAATATCAAAGTCTGAAGATTTGTTTTAGAAATTTGAAGCATGTAATTTTGACCCATGACCATATGATTCCTAATAGTCTCCAAACTCTGTTGTGCTTCAGTATCCCAAGATAGGGTGAAATACACTCATGAAGCTAAACTCTGAAGAGATCAAAGCCTCACTCCTCTAAATGCCATGTGACTACTCAACATTCTTAAAAGCAAAAGTGTGCTTTATTAGACTGAGGCCTGTGAATCTGCTCTAAATGCTAAAAGCCAGAAGAATGTCTACAGAAGTTTGCAGGAAACCACAGTAGCCACTAAAAATTACTCTGGATCTTGCAGTTCCCAGTACCATGCCCTCAACATAATAATATCCAGTTTCCCACTAGAGAATCCGGTAGCATTAGCAAACGCTGAAATGCAGATTGAGCTTACTGAGATGCCAGCTAGGGCTCTGAAAGGTAGACAGCTGAGCAGTGTACTGGAAAATGACCAGATATATTTAAACTGGCATGATCCAGTCCACTACGTTCTGAACAGATGCCAAAAGTTCAGGGGCATTGTGAGCACATCTTACATAAGGGACACAAGTTTCTACCATCTAATCCCAGTACTGAGCACAGCCGAGTGGAGAACAGAGAGCAGAGGGCAGAGGATATCCTACACTTCTTTCAAACTTGACACAGATTTCCATTTTGTCACGTTCTTAGCATGTGTGTTTATTTTCCTTGAATGTTCAACCATTTGGAGCTTTACAGTTGCCAGAGCTTATGAAAAGTGCATATTTAGCTCAAAGAGTTCCCAGATGTGAATTTCAAAATGACACTGTGTTGATTAGCTATAGAAGGCAGCCAGTCAAAGAGCAGAAACAACAACATGTGACTTGGCATTCCCCAGCCAGCCAGAAAATAGACACCCATTTATTTTTTAGTGAATCTTCCAAAATCTGGCAATACAGAAAAAGTTAAGGGCATAAGAAGAAATGTGTCTGTTTCCTAGTCCTCACCTAATGTCTTACCCTATTATCACTGCTGTTTCACTGCCTCCTGTTGAGAAGGGTCTTGAGAAGACCCATAGGATCATCAGAAAGCAGTGGCCAGGACTTCAAGGTTCCTCCATCACTGAAGTTATCCTGCCGTGGAGACACCTGGGGCTCTGCCCTGCCTCTGGGGGGAAAAAAATGAAATTAGAGTGAAATGCATTTATTTTCTTTTAATGTTATGCATTGTTTGTAGCTGATCATTCATCATCACAGCTCACCCCTATGAATGATTCATGAGGGGACAGCTGTTCCCAAGGCTTCACCTCCTGAGCTTCACATACCACAGGAGGCATCCCCAGGCTGGTTATCCGAGAAGCCGAGCACCTGAGAAGTGCTGAGGCCTCTTCAGCTCAAAGAGCTTGATTTTTTTCAACCTAAGGAAAGACAACAATGCACCTTAACAGTGCAAAGGGGAAAAGAATGGGTAAGTAGGTTACATGTAGAGATAAAAAAGATGCTTCAAGGTATACAATAAGCCATGCTTTAAGGAGAGGTAGTATTAGTCTGATCAGCTGGAAACACTGGGATTCAGTATCCTGTACTGGATTATTCTACTTCCTGCTAAATGCATGCATAAAACATGCCAAACTTCATTGAAATGTTGACATGAATTGCAGATATTATTTGGGTTGTTTCCTATTTTTCCGGAAAAGGTCTATGCTTACACTGCAGGCGCCACAAAGGACACAGCAAAGCCAGTTTTCACATCCATTTCTGATTTGCTTCTGAGTCTTGTCTTTGCATAATAAGCTGCATGTCTCACACTTTAGTGCACAGCATGTACAGCACTTTCTACTGCAGACAGAACTAAACTTCTCCTAATGAGGCTTCCCAGCTTTAAATTAACAGTAATGTAAAAATAATATCCTCCCTCTTTCTTTACTATTACCTCAACTGAAGGAGATAGGCATAAGACAGAATTTTAAAATCTACTTAAAAAGCACAGTTGGCAATTTCACAGTAATTGTTATTACAAATCAACTATCTTTTTTTTCTAATACAATGGCAATTTTGCCTTAATAAAATAGGAAACTGGCAGTAGAACTGAAGTGGCAAACAATTTCTGCAATGTGTGTGGATGCGGCACAAATCAGGAACGTATCTTATGCCTTTTTTCTTCTCTCTTGTGTCCTTGACCCTTTGAAAAAAGATAAATCGCTTCCAAGATTATATTCTACTAGCAATTTTAGGAAATCTCTAGACCTCTGAAATTGCACTGAAGAAGAAGTGGTGCTACTTTTTCAAGCTCCACACAAAAAAATAAGATTGAATTGCCAAAATCTGACACCATTCCTAATAAACAGAACAGATGTTTAGAATACAAAAGAAAATGCTACTTAGAATTTGGGTTTCAAACTCTTTAAAACCACTTTGATTGAAAATATTTAAAAAAAAAAAAAAACAGTTCTTAACTGGAAAGCCTTTAAACCTACAGCCCAGGTTTGGAATTCTTGTATCACTCCCTGCTTTAAGGAAGACTAGTTTACACCAATGCAGAATGGGATTTTAAATTTTTTTATTCATCTTAACCATACAGCTTTTGTGTTAGATCTTCTTTATCCTATTTAGATAATGATTTCTGTCAGCCTCGTTCTGACCTTTCACTCATCCTACCACAGACTCAGTCTACAAAGTATTCAAGGTTATTTATACCACAATCATTGTTTATACAGAAGTGGGCAAGGGAAATTCAGTTGTTTGTAAATGCAGGAGGCCAATTTAAAATGGAATGAATTTCAGCTGTAGTGCTGGAATTCTTTACCGTGTCTCCATAAGAGCTGTACAAACCACTGTTTCTGCAGAGAACAAGGTTACAAGTCGCACATCATACATACACCCTGGAATTATATGGCTTGTGGTAGACCTCTGTGGTGCCAGATCCAAACTGTTCTCAATCTCTAGAGACAATGGGCTTAACTTGATATAAGGTTGCAGAATGCAACTTTAAATCAGTAAGCAGGCACACCAGACAAAAAACAACAGGCCTCTGCAGACATATGTCCTTGATCAGATATTGCGTGCACATGGAAATGATTTTGAGTTACAGAAGAAAGCCTTTTGTTGTCTCCAGAACGACCAATACTACGTCTGGGCAGCCAAACATTAAGTAGCTCCCTGGAAGCAGCAGTGGTCACCTTTGCTGTAATGGAAGAGGGCAGTGGGAGGATTTCCCAGGGAGAGAGGCAATGCATCTAGCCACCTTTTCTCCCATTAACTATAGTTAGTGCAGTTCAACTTCCTCATCCTATAGACACAGAGCACCAACTCCATCATATGTGCATGCAGCCCAGAGAATTAATTACACGTATAACTGCTTCAGGGAGTTGGACTCAATGATCCTTATGGGTCCCTTTCAACTCAAGATATTCTATGATTCTAGACATTTGAGCATGCTTCAGATAACATTTTCCAAGGACAAAATTAAAAAAAAACCCAAACCATCAAAGCATTATTTATTTCATAAACAAGCTGCTATAGGATTATTTCCTTTCATATAAAACCCTCTATTAACTGTCTCAGGCTCATATTTCTTTAATGAAGATCACTTCCAATTATATGGTGAGAGAAGACCAAATTTGTACAGAACAGTAGGATCCTTGAAATTGAAACAAAGGCAACGAGTACAGTGTGGCTATAAAATAATGCCTCTCCTCTTCTCAGTACCCTTCAGATTCCAACTGCGTACAGAACATGATACTATTATCTGTAGGAAGAAAAACAAAGAGAGAATGAGTGGTTGGTTGTCTGGAACAAATTACTGCTGTTAAAGGTGAGGCATAACAGAGCTGGTGACTCCCTGGGAAAATTTTTACATTGTCCCTGGATCACTCTGCAGTAGAAATCAAAATTGTGGAATTTATAGCACCATAGAATCATGTAATGATAGAACTGTTAGGTTCAGAAGGCCCTTCAAGATCATCAAGTCCAGCCGCAAACCTAACACTGCCAAATCCAGCTAAATCATGTCTCTAAGTGCCACATGTAACACATCTTTTAAATACTTCCAGGGATGGGGACTTCACTACTTCCCAGGGCCTGTTCTACTGCTTAATAACTCTTTCAGTAAAGAATTTTTTTTCCTAATATCCAACCCAAACCTCCCCAGCACAACTTGAGTCCATTTTCTATTGTTCTATCACTTCTTACATGGGAGAAAAGACCAACACCCACCTTGCCACAAGCTCCTTTCAGGTAGCTGTAGAGAGTAATAAGGTCTCCCCTGAGTCTCCTTCTCTCCAGGCTAAACAACCTCAATTCCCTCAGCCACTCCTCACAACACTTGTCCTCTAGAACCTTCACTAGCCTCATTGCTCCACACTCCACTGCTGGACCTGCTCCAGCACCTCAATGTCCTTGCAGAGAGTGGCCCAAAACTAAACACAGTATTCAAGGTGTGGCCTCACCAGTGCTGAGTACAGGGGCACAATCACTTCCCTAGTCCTGCTGGCCACACTGTTTCTGATACAAGTCAGAGTGTTGTTGGGCTTCTTGGCCACCTGGGCACACCGCTGGCTCGTATTCAGCCAACTATTGACCAACACCCCCAGGTCCTTTTCCACAAGGCAAGTTTCCAGCCAATCTTCCTCCAGCCTGTGTGTTGCCTGGGGTTGTTGTGACCCAAGTGCAGGACCCAGCACTTGCCTTTGTTAAATTTCATAGAACTGGCCTCAGCCCATCAATCCAGCCTGTCCAAATCCCTCTGTAGAGCCTTCCCACCTTCAAGCGGATCAACACTTCCACCCAGCTTGCTGTCAGCTGCAAACTTGCTGAGGGTGCACTTAATCTTCTGGTCCATATCACTGAAGAAGATACATAACAGAACTGGTCTCAGTACTGAGCCCTGGGGAACACCACTTGTGACTGGCTGCCAACTGGATTTAAATCCTCTCACCACCGCTCTTTGAGCCCAATCATCCAGTCTATTTTTTATCCAGTGAAGCATACGCCCATCCAAGCCATGAGCAGCCAGTTTCTCTAGGAGGATAATGTGGGAAGCACTGTCAAAAGCTTTACTAAAGTCCAGGTGAACAATATCCACAGCCTTTCCCTCATTCACATCTTATCACAGAAGGAGATCAGGTTAGTTAAGCAGGACCTGACTTTCATAAACCCATGCTGACTGGACCTGATCCCCTGGTTGTCCTGTATGTCATGTGATGACACTCAAGATGGTCTGCTCCATAACCTTTCCTGGCACCGAGATCAGACTAACAGGCCTCTAGTTCCCTGGATCCTCCTTCTGGCCCTTCTTGTAGATGGGCATCACATTTTCTAACCTCCAGTCAGCTAAGGCCTCCCCAGTTAGTCAGGACTGCTGGTAAATGATTGAAAGTGACTTGGTGAGCGCTTCTACCAGCTCCGTCAGTACCCTTGGGTGCATCTTATCTGGCCCCTAGACTTGAGTATCTCTAAGTGGTGGACAGTCTTGAAGAATGTCCAGTCTTCCTGGACTCCTTTGCTGTTCAAGACTGTGTCCCAAGGTACTCTCTCAACCAGTCTCCTAAACAGACCAGAGTCTGCCCGCCAGAAGTTCTGCTGAACACCCTCCTTACTTCTCTGAGAATCCAAAACTCTATCATTTCACGATCACTATGCCCATGATTATATCCAGCCATCACATCATCTACAAGTCCTTCTCTGGTCACAAACAACAAGTCCAGCAGGGCCCCTTCCTTAGTTGGCTGGCTTACCAGCTGTGTCAGGAAATTAAAGCAACTAGCCTGATTGAAGACCTTTATGCCCAAGACTGATCTGATTTCCAGTGTTCCTAGATTATCTAAGAAAGGTAGTGCTGCTATTGCCTCAATTGAGAACTGATGAAGAAGAAGGAAAAACACTGTGTCATAATGGATTTGAACGGAAATTCTTTAAACCAATTAGCACAGCAGTGTTTTCATACCAACATATGAAATATCTGTGGACTTAAAGCATCTTTCTGTGATGTTTAATAAACCTTATATCTACGACAAACTAAAAAATTGAAAGGTCAGTTTTTCTTAGAATAACATTCACTACAAGTTTTTCTTTGCAATGCTTACATTTCTGTTCCCACAGAGAAGGGTACATTCTTACTCTTATTGAACAGTAAATATTTGAGAAAGAACTGAAATAATTAATTCAGGCAGATGCATACGTCAGAAGAAAATCCAGTTGCATGACAACAGTTTAGAAAGGGAATGATTTTATAGGTAGTGCCATTCACTTCCTAAAATATCACCTATCTCCATGAAGAATTTGTCCTAGAATAATTCCAGACTTTTTTCCATATTACTGGTAGGCTTCTGTATCCAGACTGTCCTCTGAATGTTCAGTCATTTGCAGAGATATATATGTGCTGTGGTCTTTTAAAGACCACTAATTTCTGCAGGAGAACTAACCCACTCCCCACTAACATACTGCCAACCATCACTACGGGAGAAAAAAACCTTGTCACTGAAAACAGATGCTGAAACTACTTCAGATCCATTCTGCTATTGTGAATGTGCCTTCTATATAGTAAATGGCAAAGAAAACTGCAAAACAGAGGCTGAACAAAGTGACTTCTTAAGGTCACTTCAAACCTGAATTTTCGTGTGATCCTATGACAGGTGGCAATGTGGTACATGAGACAGAAACTTCTCCTCCTGCATAAACTTGAGGATCTACTGTCTATTATTGCCAAGCTCTTGTTACAGTTCTGCCATCTGATATGAGGTGCTGCATGAACGAACACCCTGATCATGTGAATTGCCTTCCTCTAATATGTTATTCCACATAAAATGCTAATATATTTTTATTTATAAATTATATACTTATGCATTATAAATAATATAATTCACTGTGTAGGCCCACAGAACAAAATCTAGTGAAAACAGTGTGAACTAAAATAAAACCCAACCAACTCTTTGATAATTTAGCAATGTCTGTGCACTGTGCTACATCCTTTAAGCAGAAGCCCACACAAGAAGATAGAGCGTGAAGTGCCTTTCCTGGGGCTTCACAGCAACCAGGGCTGTACTGCCAGGAACAGCACAGCTCTCAGCCATGTTAAACAGTTGTGCATCACTGATTTGGAGCAATACCAGAATGGGACCTCCCTCTGACAAAAATAGGGCTGACAAAGTTGTGGAAGGAGCCAATGCTTAACAACAGTTACAGCACGTGGTGAAAGGGAATGTTGCTTGGAGTGTAACAAAAGATAAGATTACAGTCATACAGCACTGCTGTTTTCAGGAAGAGAGATGTTACCCCTCCAACACAGGAACACTCACACATTGTAATGAATCACAGATTAACCGTTACGTTATTCCTGCAGATTCAACTGGATGTTGTGGAATAGAAGGCTGTGGGGGTGGTTGTCCTACTGCTAACAGGAGCAAAGAGTTGCCCCATTTCGCTTGAGAGAAGGAATTCTAACATCACACTAACAGAACTGCTCAAAAGCCCTCTTTTCCTACCTATTCCGTCCTTGCCATCATAAACGCAGTCCTTAGATATTAACTATTTCAGATTATTTCAATAAATACTCCACTACCTGGTGTCAGTGGCCAGGCACAGAAAATCCACAGAGTGATTCAAAGCATCCACACTTCAATGGAAAGACATGCCCTCACTCCCATCCTGATTCACATGGGCTGAGGGTCAGGCTCTTAGAGTCTGCACGTGACTGGTAATTTTTAAATTATTACAATGAAAGGAAAGACTGCCTTTTTAATGCCCCAGCATAACAGCTGCAATGTCATTGGGATTGTGTTCTGAGATGCTCCTAGACTGCAGCCCAAATAAGTGTCTTAATGACACTTTGAAAATATGTAAAGCACTTGTTTTATATACAATGACAATTCTGTCTGGGCACATCGTCTGTTTGTCCAGTCAGAACAGAATTAGAATTAATATACCAGAGTCTACTCTGATTTGCACAACATGAAGCAACAGTACACGCAATGAGCCTACAACGGGTGTAAATAAGGGAAGACTTGAGCTAAGTTTATTTATGACAGTAAGGTTGCAATAAAATAGCACCTTTCAACTCCAGTGGATCCCCAGGTTCTCTGAAGAGTGACATGCTACACAAGGCTCTATTTTATTTCCGTGTATCTACTGTTTAACAGTTCTTAACCAACAGCCTCTGAAAGTTCATACAACAACAAAAGTTTTTATCAAAGCTACAGAGTTTGGGGAAGCAGACTACAAATACTTGCACAGGAACTGGAACAGTATGCAAGCACTTCACCTCTACTTAAGACATGTCTTTGGAGCCTTTAATCATGATATTTGATCATGGTCTTGTCTCGTTACCATACAGTCAAGACAGCTTGTCTGGCATAGCGTCCTAACGGTGACAGTCTGAGTCACTCAGAGATGACACCAGATGATGGTCCAAAGATCTATTACTGACTCAAAGAACTATCATCTCTTAGTTGCAGTGGTTGTTAAGTACAGTAAGTATGTTATTAATTACATTATATATAGTAATTTACATGGTATAAAAATATGCATCTGGTGCTAAACAAGTAACCAAATATAGACTAGGTTCTTGTCTTTAAAAAAAAAGGGTAACTGAAATGAATTCATTGAGGTGCACAGCATTGTGTACCGAAGGGAACAGCTGAGGTCCCACAACTTACTTCTGTTGACATCTCAAAGGAAGCAAGTGATGACCCAAGTGCAACATGAATGAAAATAGCGATGGCTAACAAAACACTAACAGGAAAAGTATCAGTGGGAGGTGAATTAGAAACAGACAAATTAACCAATATTAGTTCCAGCAATTCTCCTGTATTCCTACTGCCATTATATTAAACCAGTGTAAGGGCAGCAGCATCTCAGACAATATCTGCCATATGTGGAGATTATAACTGCTGTCCCTGGTAGACACTGGCTTTTGTGGGTTCTTGTAGAGTGGGTGAGGTATTATGCAGGAAGACATAAGCCTGTTCACAGCTCTTGCAGCCTGCAAGACTATAAATTAGACCATTAATTTATAAACCCATGAGAAAAAAAAAAAAAAAAAAAGGAACTGCTTTATTCCAAAACTTTCAGCTTTTTGTAGGCAATGTCTTGCTATATAAAGCAAGACAACCTAATGAATGATACCTGCTTGCCAGTACTCTGCACTGTGAGAGGCAGGCATTTCCACATACTAATAGGCTCGTTAAAATCTGGAGGCCAAAGAAGTTTGTAGCTCTTCCCCACTTGCTTTTACCTAGAAAAGGCAATTGTTCATTTTCTTCTTTCTTTTAGTGACAGTTCCTGTAATTAAAATAAGATTTGGGGAACAAGGTGCAGGATAGAGGGGAAGGAGGTTAGTGTAAAAGCTCTGACAAACTCTAAGAGGCCTCAGCTGCTCATTAGGCAACATCTACCCAGCCACCACTATGAGGTGAATAAGGGAACTATACATTAGAGACAAACAACAAATCAAGTGTGACACTCCAGCTTACTGGAGAAGAGGCCCCTAGGAAATGGCAGCATAGTCCTTGATAGTGAAGTGACTTCAGTGAAAACGTATGGAAGCAGCACATGGTTATGTCATCTGACTCCTTATTATACTTTAAAGGACAGAGGCCTCGTAATAGCATGGGGTTATAATGCTACAACAGCCCACAGCATATGGGCTTCTCTCCCAGTAGAAACTTCTGCCTCCTTCACATACCTATGAGGCTGTGTCTGTCTGATTGACCACAGCAAGTGACTTCGGCAGGGCAGCATAGGGCCCTGAGGAGGAAGGGCTATAACATATTAATATAAGAATGTAGCTGATTACACTGTAAGCCGCTGAAAGCGAGCTGACTATAGCACAAGACTGGAAGAATGCAGCTGTCTGCAGGGTCCCGCCAGGAGAATGCATCTATCCATCTATCTATACCTACGAGCGTGCGGCTGCCTGCAGGCAGCTGTCAGCCCATCGGAGTGCTCTGGTGGGGTGGTCACCTATCAAACCATCGCACTCGGAACTGTCCTGCGTTTAAATACACCTCCCACCTACCTCCTGGCAGCTAACTAGTGTTTGTCTCCAGAGAGAGAGCGGGAGGAAGGGGTCCCACTGGGTTTATTTAGAAGTGTCAGCGTCTCTACTTTGACAGAAAGTTTTGTCCTTCAACTGGCAAACGATATTCTGCTCTTGTACTTAAGGGAATGATGCCATTATTAAGAATCTGATTTATTTTTAATAACCCTTCTGCTGTAAATATAGGAACACCCTGGATATTACAATCTAAAAAAATCCCTAACGGTAATTTGTTTTGAAACAAATACACTGTCTGGGATTTTTTGAATAGCGGACAGTAATCAAATGAGGTGCACTTTCTGCATCTGATGTGCTGTAAGAACATACTGAGCTGTAGGGTTCTCTGTTGTTTTCTTCTTCCAATATGCACAAGCAACATTTAAATAATAAAGCATTAAAAAAAAAATAAAAAACCCCACACTAAATAAATTCTTAATAAAGGACAACCAATCCTGCAATCAGACCCGTCAGGCCCACCCCGCCTGAAAGCCAAAGAGTCCACCTGCTCTGAGCTGACTGCTATATTTATATAGGTATCAGACTGGGATTTGCCAGTTACTCTCTGCCCTTCGTTAGCGGAGCTCAGCCCAGCACAGTCTCAGAGCGGATGCTTGGGATAACTGGGCGCTGGGCTGCGGCCGTCCTCTCCAGCTGCTGCAGCATGCCTTCCCATGCCCAGCTCCCCTCCAGAGTGATAGGCCCTGCCAGGCACCTGTCTTCTCCTTGTCGGTGGAGCACCCCACTGCCTTTCGACTCCCGCCTTCCCTTTTCAGATCTCCTGCTTCAAAGGGTTCATATGCAAGCATTATCCTGAACGTCTCTTTCTGCAGTACTGGTACATGGGAATCCATTTACGTGTCCCAGCTTGGAGCTTTTCATATCACTCTCCATTAACATGGACCAAGCAGGCTGAGCTTTTTCCTCTTAAGCCGTATGAGTTATTAGTATGTGAATGTTTTGTCCCTTTCTTCCCCTAAAAAAGAAAGCTTAAAATGTTATTTGCTTTGGATTCTGAGAAGTACAAACTCTACCACATGGCAGACACATGTGAATCCATATGCTAGCATGTCTGTAAAGCCAGGAGAGATTAAAGTCTGAAGCTTCTATTAAATGCTCTCCTTTTTTTCTTGCATGCAACATTTTTAGATTGAGCTCTAAATGTTCACCGACTCATGAATATTTTTGAGCCAGCTCTGTTCACTGTGATAAATCATGCTGCTTGTGTGCTGGTTTAGTGACAGATAGTTACCTGAAAACTTCTAATGTAAAATGGTTTATGGCCATCTGAGGGGAAAAAAAATCTGTGATCTTTGCCTGGCTGCTGGAACAGTATGACAAGAGGAAACATACTGCATTTAAGCCCCACAGCACGCCAACTTTCTTTATTTCTTCTAGAAATGGACAGAACTGAAAGGAAAATGACTGCTGGCATATTGTGAAAGTACTTCCAAGTTTGTACAAGCTCCAGTGATAGATGCAAACACATACAAAACCATTCAAATGAAACAAAAAGTTCTGCAAAGAAAGCTGAAAAATAGCCTATGAAAGAAACAGAACTTCCAACAAAAAGAAACAGACCCTCTCTAGGCTTGTGTTCCAGAGTCAGATTTATTGTAGTTTCTAAACCAAATATAGATATTAAAGAAAGTTATTCACACTGTAAAAAAACACAAATCATATTTAAAGCAATGCAAAGAAACCTTTTCTTCTTTTAGAGATCTCAAATACAAGGATTGCCTTGTCTCCTTGAAAGTTAGCTACCTTGAATCAACTCCCATTTCCATCGTGTACGAGTGAATAAACAGGCAGTTGGCTGGCAAGCCACCCTGCATGAACTGCTCTGCGATAGCAGCTTCTATGTATGCTTCCACGCAGTCAGAAAGCAGGACACTGATTTAGCTGATCCCTAAGGGCCATCAGATTCAGCTCTTGAATTAGAGTTCCTCTGGGATGAGGAAAAAGTTGTCCTTCCATTTATGTGAAGAATGAGAAGGATATTGTCCACAGACAGCAGAGAGCCGCTATCCCTCCCCGTGATGTCTACTGAGCAGCAGCAACCTGTACTAGAGCCATCATCAGATGTCTCAGAACATGTACCAAACCAGACCTGTGCTGGTGAAAACAGAGTTAGGGCTTCAGTTCTGCTGCCATCCTTCCATCTCAAAACAGCCCTAAAAACTGACAAGTTTTTCATAGAATAGGGGATCTCCCATTCTAGAGCAATATGAAATTTCATTCCTTTGGAATAGAAATGTAATACCTAATTAAGAAACTGTCTTCCCACTCCTGGGTGGAAGTCCATTAGCATAATACAGGATTCTGTAGTTAGGCTAATAAACTGTGTTTCTTTTCTTGATTACAAGTAAAACACACCATAGTTATACTATCATCCCAATACAACATTACCACTGTGAATGTTTCAGTTCTGGGCTCTGAATAAGTCCCGATAAAGAATTCTTGCAGGGTGGAAACAAAATCTACTGTCTATTTAAATGATCAAAGTCAGCAAATCTAGACTCTTTATTTTTTTCTCCCAAAGAATCCAAGGGAATAAAACTACAGATTTTCAGTAAGATCTAGACATTAACTCCCTATAAATGCATTTGAAAAAAATTAGCCTGAAGAGCTCAACCAAGAGTGAAATTCTGACCAGCAAATTCAGAGAACACCACTTAGGGTCAGTTGCACTGGTTGGGAAGGATGAAGGGTAATTACAGTGCCAGCTGCCAAATTCACCTCGGTTGCAAGTAATCATGATTTGCACTGGAATTAGGAGGTGGAGGAGACAACAGACACTCTGAAAATGAAGCCACTTTGATGAAATTCTAAAACATGGACACAATCACTTCATCTATGTTTGAAAATCTTCACCTCAATGACTAGGGAGGGTCAGAGAATAAATCTGTGCAGGGATGTGAAAGATGCCAAGACCATCCTGCTCCCCAACAAACAGACCATGTCTTCTCTTTTATGAAAAATATCATCAGGTACCTTAGTCTCTACCCAGATCAGTACTTTTGCATCTTTTATAATTAGATAATTCATTCCCTATAACTGAAATAATTTTACTGATACAGATTGTTTACATAAAGTTACCTGTATTTGTAGTAAAAGTACTGTTCTTTATTGAACTGTTATTATACAATTATACCATTGTTCTTTACTAAACTATGCCACTGCTATTCTTGTGTATGTATCCAATAAACTGGTTATTAAAATAACTCCTCCAATAGAAAGTGGTTATTTACCGTGTAAGAGCAGAGTAGTAACTCACCATCACCTGAAGCTCTCAGGGAACCTCTGCAAAGATAAGAGAAGGCACAGGTCTCTGCAAGACTTCATTTCTGACCCCCAACCCTCTGTAGTTCCATGGAGGCACCCTCCAGAGGCACTGCTGCTCTGCACTCCAAGCGAGTTCTCAGGCAAGCCCCACAGCAGCCACTCCACACAACTGCTGTTCTAATTTGGAGGAAACTCCATCCCAGAGTGTTCAATATAGGAAACAACAAGACAAGATACTTAAGGCAAAAAATAGAGCTCTGTTAAGTCACCCACCATTTTTAGCATCAGAGGCCTGTTGAGGCCATTTTCATATTATGGTACCAAACACAACAATCAAAACAGAAATGGCAGGTGGAATCGAAGACATTTTCTAGGGAGAAAAAACAAACCGATTTCATGTTTTGCAAAGCTTTTAGCGTAGTGGCTCATTGACAGCACCCAACATTTCTCTCAGGCTATTCTGCACATTTATAAAAAAAAAATAATAGAAAATACTCTATTGCTTGTAGGAGTCTGGGGCCAGCTCTGAAACAAGTATGTTGGCTTTACAGAGCAACCATTGTCTTACGGACAACCACTCAGAAAACTTCACTCCAGAGCATCTTATTCTTCTCATAATTATAGCATCTAACCACCTTTTAGAGTAGATTATTTTGAAGAAGTAGGTAAAGATTAATAAATTAAGGAATTAAGTAAACACACCTGGACTTTCTCTGCAGCAAAGACTCATGATCAGTGATCTGGATCTAATCTCCTTCCTTCAGTGAAGCATAAATTCAGCAGTGGTTTGGATCTCAATCCAGATTTGTAGTTTAGATATTTAATAGGCCAAACTAAGTCCATGGTCTGCAGACATTTGGAATTCAAGCAAGGATATAACTGAGAACAATACTATCTCTTCTTTAAATTACATTCCTCTTTCCAATTTTCTCAGTTTTCCAGATTCATTCTGCCTCAAAATCAGTTACCATAGAGAGCAACACACTACCTGTTACTGACAGTCTTTGCTTTTTATCACTGCTGTTCTCTCTTACTAGTCCAGAGTTAACATATTGATTAAAAAAAAAAAAAAAAAAGCCAACCTAAATTGCTTTTCCCTGAATCATCTAATTAAATTACCTCCCTACAGTAGCAGAGCTAATTGCTCTTACCCTACAATTCTATATTCCCATTTCACCTTTGCTGGCTATTTTCTAACCACATTTCCTATCAGTTTCCTAGAAGAAACACTCCACCTCTTAGAGTAATGCTCTCTTTCCTTGAAGGAGAGGCAAAGTACCTTGGAGCTCCTCCAGGGTGAGTTTTAAGGACCTGAAATGCAAAGTTCAATAGCACTATTTCCTATTCTCATGTTTCCATATAGCCAATGGGCCCCAGTAGAAGCCATGCTAGTCCTGTCCCCGTGCAGCAGTCGGGTCAGTAATTCTGAAGACTGGCTAGAAGACTCCAATTTTGGACTTGCTGAGAGAGATCTTCTCATTACGGCCACACCTCAGGCTTCTCTAGCTGCAGGCATTATCTAATATCCCAACTCAGCCACAACTCATAGATTTGAAGCAGGAAATAGTTTAGGTAAATTCAGATGGAAGAATCAGAAAAGGAGGGAAAACACACTACAGGTCATCACGATGGCCCATTGTAGGCTTAAAATACATAAATATAGACCTGCTCTCCAGAAGTAGTGTTCATGCAGTTTTGTCAAACATTTTCTAGCCACAGAGACTGTGAGCATTTTAGTGACCCAAAATTATTGTTACCACATGGAAAATATCTGAGAAAACAGCCTTATTCATTAGCCAGTCTTTAAAATTTTTCTTAACTACCCACAATATCAAGCATGCTGTGATAGAAGACATCTTTCAGCCAGGTTTCCAAAATTCCATAGGCAGTCATGGTGAAATCAACACATGTGACACAGCAACACGTGTGGACCTCACAGAATATCAGCCCTGCTCCACTTTCAAGTACATATTTGAGGCTGGGATTGAAAGCTATCAGCACATCAGTATGAAGATGTCTATACTTTCGCTGCACATTTTCCTTTTTTTTTTTATATACAGACAAAAGAGACGTATAGTTTATGTGCAAAGTTTTCAGATTAATATTTTCAGACTAGATGTTGTTATCTAGATTATGTGGAAAAGGGAGGAAACAATTTGGTTTATTTCTATATTCTGGATCAAGATAGATGAGTCAGATGCTGCTTGCTTTTTTTCTGGCAACTAAATGCCTTTTTTCTTTCTAGATGTATATAGCACCATATTGATTTTAGGATCATAGCGGTTTGTCAAGGACCACTTTTATTACCAGAATTTAAAGACCAGGCTCAGCAACTGGATCTCAGGAGCAATATTGGGCACACAGGTACATTTAGCAAAGAACAGATTAACGGATATATAAATCTAAGGTTAAGAAGAGGGAAATTATATTCAATCATTTAAAAAAAAAAGGAAACATTTGTCATGTTATTTTCAAACAAGCATCTAGTAAAGTCTACTAAAATTTTAAATGACATTAAAGGATCTGTTTTCCAGTTTGCACCTTCCTGTATCATGAATAACCCAGAAAAATACCAAAAAGAGCACCAATATAAAATTCCCATTTTTCAGCTAAGATAAATTTTGAGAGCCATCTTCTAGGATAAGAAAGGTAGGGAGAATGTTTCCATAAAGTTACTGTAATTTTGTAAGGTTTCAGTAGCCTGTGTGGGTGAAATCAGTCAATTTAACTCAGATATGTCTGGTTAATAACTATTCAGACGAGTTTTCTTTCTACCAATGCAGTGTGCAGGTGGTCTTATGTGACTAGCCAAGTACAAATGCCTCCTATAAAATCTGTCCATGGTTGTAGTGACTGTAAATCTGACTACTCAGATATGGCAGTCACATTTCTGAAACCCAAGCAAACAGTGCCAGTGGAGTACTTCAAAAAGTGTTTCACCCCTGCATCAGGACAAAGTCTTTCACAAAGTACAAATAACAGGTGTGCATGTGAGCTAAGTTGTCTCTATTGTTTTATAACAAGCCCTCTCATTTTTTTGTACTTCAGTTCTGTGTCCATTAAACGTAATTTAGCAGGATCATCAGAGCTTGAAAGGGCAGATCAAACAGCACTGAGAATCCCAGCTGTGCAGGACCCAAATTCAGAGTGAACATTAACCTTTGCATTCAGCAATAATTTATTCTACTTGAAATAGGAAGATGCTCTATTTCTGTTTTGCATGTTGGTCCCATTGTTTTTTTCCTCCTGAAACAAATTCATGCACATATATATACATATGATAAAGTATGGCAATTTATAGGTATGTGTGTGCATACCTATGTGACACAGAGAATAGTATATCTGTTTCACAATTAATTTTAGATGTGCTCAGGTTTGAACTAATGTCTCAGAAACCCTTTCTGAGTAGCAGACTATTTGTGCTCTTATTCTTTTACAGTGCCTGAGCTGAAAGAAAAGGAAATGTCAGTAAACACAATGACTCCACAAGCTTGCATTCATATCTTTGTGGTACTGCAGCTGAAACCTGTGGGCTGAGGCTGAGGATTGTTCTGAAGGCACTTATTTTAGGCAGAATATGGTGAACAGTGATTTTAGTTTAAAGGTAAACAGCAACAGAGTATTGAGTTGGTGTTTTTCTTACCTTTTCAGTCCACTGTCTCAAGCAGTGCTTTTCCTAGCACCTGAAGATGAGAGATGTTCACAGAATGATTTGCCTCCCAGTCAGATAGGCTGCACCTCAGCTGATATAACTATATGCATGATATATCTCTCAATTTCATTAGTATATTTCTTCCTTACATTTTTTTAATTATGAGATGTATAGTGGTGCAAACCTTGAAAGCTGGTCAAGAATGAAAACCCGCAACTGTCCTTAAGGTAAAAGAAGGCAATGGTAAGCAGGTAGTGTCATAATGCTCATTACGCAGATTGTTAAATTATGTACTAGAGAGGCAATTACTGTTATAACTACTAGTGACATAGCTATAGTAGCATTTCTATTGTTACATTCAGCACTGGAGACACCCAGGGAAAGGTCAAATCCAAAAGATGAATCATAGAAGAATTGCAATTAATGGTCAAAGTACTGAAATAACCTGTTGGGGTTTTTTTTTCTCTCTTTCTCTTTTCCTGTTCCTTGTTTCTGTACCAGATTGTGCTACATAAAACATTTTGCTTGTTTTGATATTTCCTAAGCATTGAAGTTTATTTTGGATCAGTGAGGTGAGAAACCTTTGAAAGGCTCATGAGACTCCCTAAGCCCGAGAGTCCAGCATTTGCACCTGTCAGGAATATGGTTTCCTTCAACAGATTGCTAACTTGGAAATTTAGCAGACACATTTCTGCATTTATTTCCTTCTCTGCCTTAACAAGAAAAAAAGCAGTATTGTGTAGGTAACATGTAATCAAAGGTTTCACTTGTCAGATTAAGTGGATTGTGATTTTTTCAGAAGTGAAAAAAAAAAAATGCAGCAAGCTCGGTCTGCATTGCACAATCCCCCAGGTACACAGACAGTAGTTAGCTTGTCCTGGAGGATGTTAGAAGGATTAAAAAACGACATTAAAAAAAAAAAAAAAAAAAAAAAGTTACTCTGATTACGGAAAGCAATGGCTGCCTGTATGTTTGTTTAAATCTTCACAGTCACATTAAAGGCTTTAATTACCTTTCAGTTAAGGTTTCGGATCCTACTGAGGAAGAGAACTGTAAAGAGAAAAAACTAATTAATGCAAAATATTCAGAGTCAGGGAGTACAACAAATTCTTGCAATACCCATTTGCCTTAGACACATTTAAGTTAGTGAAAGGTACATCCAACAATATAATAAAAATTACTTCTGCTGGAGTACTGCAACATTGTTTCTTTCCTCCATTTTCACTTTGCTTTAAAAATAGACCCAGTATTTAAATTCCTTCTACATATAAGTGTTCAGAAAACAGAAAGTGAACAGATCCTGGGATCTGTGCATTTGCAGACAGCACAGTTCACAGCTACAGAAAGATGCAAACAGGCTTCAGTCTGGAGGTCGTTTCAGAAGCTCCTAAGCTCATTAGCAGTCTAAGTCACACAGCTAAGCCCCACTTTGAGAAGCAAATAAGAATTCAAGCTTCACCAAAAAGGGAGAATTAGGTTCCTATGGCACTTCCAGAAACCAGGCAGAGTTGAATAAATTGTTTAAACTTCACCGTTTTCCAGAAACGTTTTCCTGCAGTCACAGCCTCTATTGGAAAGTAATATGGGGTGCTTAGATAAGACTTTGGATATCTACATGCTTTTTAGAACAGACTATGGCCCCAAGGTATCTAAACCTGACCTGCTGGCTGACTACATCTCAGTCCCATTGAACTTGGTGTGGCTTGGTGAAAGGGCCATTTGCTTTCCATTATATCAGAAATGTCCAAAAGATGCTCCAGTAGATGCTTAGTGCTAACACACTGAACCAAAATCACAACCAACAGTCAATGCGAATGAGCATGACTGAGACACTACACTGCCTTCTGCATTGACCTCTCTCCCTTTGGCCATACACCCTTTTGATGTTATCCCAACAACACTAAGGAAGAGAAATATAGGTGCTCTACAGCAGCTCATCATCTCAGAATTACATTTACGCTGAGCCAGATCCTCCAGCTTTCATGTTAGTTTATGCTGACAGTGCACAGGAAAGCAGCTGCACAGTAATGGAGACTCTTGCCCTACATTTCTATTTCTATCTAGCCCAAAGGAATAATAAGAGAATGACCACATCAATCATAAACAATTCAAATGTATTTGGATGTATACTATGAAGTTGGATGAAGGTTGCCTTAAAGAACATTGTTCCTATTTGTTAAAATAGAAGCCATGAATGAAATTACCTTGTGCTTTGTGAATGTTTGACAGTGAGGTTGTGCTGTTCAAAGGAAGCATATGTCCATTAAAACATTTACAAGCACATTTGTGCTGATGTTTATGGAGGTAACATTCTCACTTCTATCTTGACATCTTTTCTTCAGAATTTCTTTTGCCCAAATCAGGGAACAGATCATGGCATCTGCCTTAATCACTTTAATGCAACACATAACACCTGAGGTAAAAAGATCACAAAAGCTAAAGAGATTGCATAGATTGTTAAACAAAGGAAAGTAATAAGGAAACTACCAAATATTCAATACAATACGTAGGAAATTGATAGGTGAAACACAAAGAAATATTTTCTGGAGCTAGTTGATACTTCCCCAACTCATCACAGTGGTATGGAGGACACAAAGATCTTGGCAAAATATCTTTATTTTTTCTATTTGCACTGGATAGCAAAATCAGTAAGATACAGTGAGGGAAAGTCTCGATCTCAAGGAGCCTTTTGTCCAAAATGAGCAAGTGAGGTGAATAGCAGGATGGAGCCAACATAAATGCAGCCTGTAGACGTTTACACTAAGTCGTGTCTGAGCCATGTCCTCAGCAGGGTGGAGATGTGCTGTAAAGGATGGCTCTCCCCAGCCTGCACGGCACGCTGAGTGCTCTCAGGCTGGGCTATGGGCCAGGGAGGAGAAAGGAGCCCTCACCCAGCACAGTGTGTGCCATGGGCAACTGGCAATCAGGGCTAACAGAGAAAGGATAGGAAGCTCCTCCAGCCTCTCTAACCTGCCTAAATACAAGCCTAGGTAACTCACAGAGAAGTGAAACTGTTTGTCCTGGTAGTCCACCTACAAAGCTAGGAAACTCCGGGCTTCCCAACTCTCAACACAATGTGCTTTCCATTAAAGCTGACTTATTCCAAGAGCTCTTTTAAATTAACACCGCACTTAAAATCTAGCTCACAGCTTGTTATCTATTAACAGGTCACACAGTACTAGTAACATCTTCCCATCCCATACATTTTTCCATCCAGAAAAGAAAAAACTTTTTTTGAAAATCGTATTCCTCTGTATCTCGTGCCCTTGAATCCATCATCTCTAACAACTGTGATAGGAAAGCTCAGCGTGAAGGCTGCAGAACTGTAGGCTTCCATGAAGTGTGAGCCACACATTCACTGCTGCTGGCCTGTGTTTCATCACTGATTTCTGCAGAGGTGTATGTAAACTACACTCACTCCTGAGGAACTTGTCCAATTGTAATTGGAATCAGCAAGAAGCCTTGGAGGATTGGTCATGAGCAAGTTTCCTGAGAAGGTGTTTTTGCTAAAGAAAGAAAATTAACATGGCAAACTGGCATCCAAGTAAAATATGAACCATGTAGCATTTTATTTCCTAAGTCACACTCTTTGTGCTGCCTACCAGCTTTTAAAGGTCAAACATGTAAGCTTAAGAAGCGTGTGAGTCTATGCTAGCTGCAAAGCACCATTTTTGTCAGTTCTATGAAGCAATAACACATGAAATATAGTTGATATCTCATGGGCACAGTTCTCCATGCCTGCAAACATTTAAAATTGCACTTGTGGTACATAAAAGATTTATAATGATCTCACTCACAAATATAAATTTTATCCCACATAGGAGAAAAAGACCTAGAAGCAGAAGCAGTGAACAGCTGAATATGAGCACAGTGTCATAAATTCATAACACTTACAGCTGTTTAACAACCAGTCATAAATGTGACCGATTTCAATTTAATTTATGAGACTTTGTGATAGAACAGGATTACCTGCTCAAAACTAAGTTTTCAAACACGGTGGGTACAAATATGACCTTACTACAATGTCAGTTGAGGTAAATGGGATTGGAGTGGCTATCTGGAAGATCCCTGAGCCATGCTGCATGTGAAGGATCAGACAACTGGAGTGAAATTGGCTCCACCAAACTGTAGCAGAGATCCTACTATTGCTCCAAGCCAAGAAGAACATCCCTTCACAGCAGAAGCTACCGCTAAGGGACATGTTAACAGGGACTATGCAACCTGCCATCATGAAACCTAGCATTCTTTGTATGGGTACAGCTGGGCAATAGATGGCCAAGACATGCATCATGACAGTGCTGTGACTATTTCTTGTGCAGGTAAGTATAGAGTTGCCTCATCTCCACCGCTCTATCACCGCCCCTATACATTCACGTGACTCAATCCTTGTAATATCTTACATATATTTAGGTAGATTTGCCTGGACTAGAATTTTTAGTTGCAGTTATTTGAAAGGAAAGGATAGTTGGGAAGGAGCTGGAAGATAGGAAACAGCACCAACCAAGAGGACAGAGGATGAAATGTCAGACATGCTTCCTCAAACATGCTTATTCAAGCATCATTAGAACAACTCATGTCACAGACTCACAGAATGGCAGGAGTTGGAAGGGACCTCTGGAGATCACCTAGTCCAGCACCACTGCTAACGTAGGTTCATCTACAGCAGGTTGCACAGGAACATGTCCAGGTGGGTTTTGAAAGTCTCCAGAGAGGGAGACTCTATAACCTCTCTGGGCAGCCTGTTCCAGGGCTCTGTCACCCTCACAGTAAAGAATTTTCTCCCTAGGTTAATCAGCTGCCATAAGTCTGATTTTCAGCTACATAGAACCATAGAGTGGTTTGGGTTGGAAGAGACCTTTAAAGGTCATCTAGACCAACTCCTCTGCAGTGAGCAGGGACATCTTCAACTAGAGCAGGTTACTTATAGACACATCCAACCTGACCTTGAATGTTTCCAGGGATGGGTCTTCTACCACCTCTCTGGGAAACCTGTGCCAGTGCTTCATCACCTTCACTGAAAAAAAATTCTTCCTTATATCTACTCTAGAGCTCCTCTCTTTAGTTTGAAACCACCACTCCTTGCCCTGTCACAACAGGCCCTGCTAAAAAAAACTGTCACCATGTTTCTTTCAGACCCCCTTTAAGTACTGAAAGGCCACAAGGAGCCTCTGTTGTATCTTCTTGCTCATCTGAGCACCTCAACAGCTACATGCATCTCATAAAAGCTCCAAGATAAGCCCTGATATGTGGCAAGTCAACAGAACTGTTTACTTTCTTGGACATAGAGACTGAATTTTATTTTTGGTCTGGCAAGAGGAAAATTTTTTATATACCCTGGAGAGTCAGCATTTTCCTCAGAGCTTTCTCTTTCTGCACCTGTCAGAAGCTTGATTTTTTTTTTTTCTTTTTTCTCTGCTGTACATATTGGCAGCCTGGAAGCCTAACAAACAAACAACTTGTGTATTTCTCCTGTAGCCTCATCAGGAAAAAACAGGAGGAAGAAAACATGTTTTACTATCTAAGATTTTGGTTCCATTTTTATCTTACGTTGCACTTGTTCTTACACATGGAAGATAACAAACAGTCCCTTGTGTTGCCTATGTGTATGTATTTGAAGGCAAAATATTATGTCACAGTATGAAGTTGTAATATTGTGCCTATTAAAACATCAGGACTAGCTCAATATAGAAAAAGACATGGTGAGGTCAAGCTGCAGATGTATCCCCAAAGGTACTAACTAAGGAGGACATTTTAGTCCCAATTATTTTTAAATGCGTGTTGATAACTAAAACATAATCCTTTTGGTTTTGAGGGATAACGTGTTTGCTAATAGATGATGGCTATGTCATCTGAAGAAGCAATATATTTCATATTTTATTTACTTTTTTGTAAACTTTAAACCACTTATATTTTCTTAACAAGAAGTTAATTGACAAGTTAAGGAGAGAATACTTCTAATGACTGACAGGTTTATTGTATTTGTTACTGATGGATACTTTAGTCAAACTAATGTGAAATGAAATAGTGATCTGAGTTTCTTGTATAAAATTGTAGATATAACTGTAGTCACTCCCAGGTCAAAAAATATTGCTGGATACATACAGTGCTCACAGGAACTGTCAAAGCACATTAGAAAGTAACAGAGATAATCATCACATGTTCTTTAATAAAGACTAAGGAAGTGATTACAGACACCTACAAAAAGTTAGTGGTGTCAGCACTGGGAAAATGGTCTCTGCTTTGTAGAGATGCAGAGAGGGGGAAAAAAATAAATTAAAAAGCTAAAGCCTGTTTGCAGGACAGTCCTGCTGATCTTGAAGAGCCCTTAATCTCAGAATAAAGTGGTTAGTATCAAGAACTCTTCGGTGTCTGAGGGGTGATTCTCTCTGTACCACACCGAAATCACTGCAGGACACAAATAATCTGGATGCATCCTAGACTGTGGTGCAAAGCTAGAGCAGCCAATCATGGCCTAAGACACAACTGGTCTGATTTATTGCTGAAAGCCCAATTATCTTTTCCAAATGTGTGTGTATACATATGTTAGGAGGGAGGTACCTTTCTTTATTTACCTATTTCAGTTTATATTCTCTGGATCATCATGGTCACTAGTACTGTTTCAGGTTCATAGAATAAGAACCACTCCCTGAGAGAAGTAAGAGAATCAATATGCATTCAAGAGTTTCACTAAGAAGTAAAGCTTTTAAGAGTAGAGAATAGGAACATTTTTGGTTAAAAAAGAAATAACATCACATGTCTCGCCTTTCTAAGAAGGTAAAGTGGGCTCAAGGCACTGAAGAAATCCAGCTGGAAACCTCATCTACCACCTTCAGTGAGATCTTTCACACAAGCAAAATTTGGGATAGAACAATCCCCTATTTACCTGGCCAAGATATGTGCATAGATTTGGAAGCTCTTCTAATTTTCTGCCAGTATTTTATGATTACCCTTTTGCCTCCAGCTAAGCTGAAAAGGAGAGGCTGAAGCAAGAAGAAATATAATTGTTTGCGTAATCAGCACGTCAGCGAGCCATGTCATGCTCTGGGTGAGGCTTCTCTTCCAACGGCAGAAGTGCAATTCTTTCATTTTCGGTTTCATCACAGAGATATCAGAAAATTAACCTTTAATGAAAGCAGGACTGTAAGATTTTTCTACACCTGTGTTTAGTGCTCCACTCATGGCACCCTGAATGTTAAATTTACCATTGCCTCTTTTAAAATACAGTGACCTGCAAAAGGGAAAAAAAGGACAGGTATTTATATCCTAATAGATGCAGGAACACAACTTCCATTTGCACTGGTGCTTCAGCTATTAGCTGAAAATGAATCTGTATTCCTCAGAGGCTGAGGAGAGGGAAGAAGGATAATCTTTTCTTCTTAAATCCATGGTTTCAAGAAATGACTGGAGAAAAGCGAATAAGAGGTTTCTATGTTTTCAGCTCTTCACGAAGAAATATAATTAGTTATATTTGTAGGATCTTTTCCATAAAGTGGTTCAAATATGGCAGCCTAATCCACTGTTCATTTAGTAGGTTCATTTCTACTTGTATTGGGGACCACTATGGCCATATTCAGGTAGCTTGTATCAGAATAACCTCAAATGCCACAGCTTCTAGAGCATCTAACTTTAAAAGAGTTGGTGAAAGTCCATTACTTACTTCTGTCACATTCTGAGTCTCAGATCATTTGGTGGGAAACGGGAGCCACAGTAGCCACACTGGACATAAGCTGCAGACAGGTTAAACAGCATCTTTTATGCTTGCAGTCAAGATTTATTCAAGAAGTTTTGTATGTGCCAGTCTAAAAATAACAGATCCCAGAAAGCCTCTGAAACTGTAAATATTAGGGTTATCAGAGCTAAACAGTTAGCAACTGAAACACACCGAAAGAGCAGTTACTCCTGTGCACGACAATTTCAGCAGCAGATCCTAAACTTGCCCTGCTATAGTGACTAAAATACTCTCTCAAAGTTTTCAGATTATACAATTTTCATCAACATTTACTAATGCACATTAAAAAAAGGTATTCAACTTAGCCCTCTGATTACAGGTAGTAGAACAGCTATGGATTTGAAGAAGGCAAGTAGCCAAAAACGGTTTTGCAATGCTGGAGTAGCACTGCAAGTAGCATGAAGTTACTATTTACTCTTTCTTCTTCTCACATGCATAATACTCTTGTTTGTGCAATGCAAAGTTTAAGCTGCACTAGCCATCACTTCAGCATCCAAAAAACAACACCGGATTTTAAATGATTGCTTAACAGCCTAGGTACAAAGCTTCCCAGGTAAGAGCTAAGGAAAAATTTTAATATCCATTTAACTGTTCCACTACGCTGCATATTTCAGATAGAAAATCACATAGCTATTTGTCATCCAGTTCAGAATGTACTGCTAGTTTCTTAACAATCATCAAATTCTCTCATTGTTTTCTGTATTATTGCAGCACCTAAATGCCTTTTACATGCATATTTATTGTGGAATCTTTGTATCTAGATGTGCCCCAAACACTAAGCACACCACATCTGTTGACGATAGGTAACCCATATTTTGAACTTGCTTCATGAGACATGAGGCATAACTGGAAGCACTGAAGGCTCCAGGGTGACAGACCTTTGTTGATCTAAAACATGACCAAAGGAGTGTGGACCAGCACTTCAGCCAGCAACTGGGAAGCAATAGGAGATGCGGGAGGTAGTGTTGATGAAATTCATGGTATGTTGATTCTGGTCCTGGCCCTGCTACTGGCTTGCCTTACCTTCAACAAAACTGGAAAAGGAAGCTAAAATATTGGACCCTCTGCTAAGTACAAAGAGGTGTGTGAGCGAGACAGAAGGAAAAAGAGCTAGAATAATCATTATTTCAGTACCATAACTGCATAGCCACTAGAGCATATTGAGTCACACAATCTTTCATGTCTCACTTGGGCATCTATTGAATTCACAGCAGCTATCCCCTGGAGAAATAGCTTTAGTCACCACATTGCTCCTAGACACTGCAGGGGTTTCTAAAAGACAGCCAGTGCAGGGTAGGTCACCAGCCTCCTCACAGTCTGTCCAAAGAACAGGGCACACATGACTCTGAATTGACACTGAGGTGTATGTACGTAATGCTACACTTGACCATACTACCATTTTTTCTGCATCTGATCTTTTTCATTCTCAGAAAACTTCAGTTCTTCATTCTTCCTTCCTCCAAACCTTTCACAGTATAAAGTTTTCAGAACTGCACAGAAAATTGTCAGCGTGGGAATAAACTACAGCTGAAAAGGTAAGGGTTTCCATTTTCCTTGTTGAACCATACAATCACAAATAGGGAAAAAAAAAAAAGTTATTAGACATACAGAAGTATTTGCTGTTTCACAAATTCTTTTCTTCCCACATGCACAGCAGGCATATGACTACATTTTACTTATTTACCTTTCAGTTTGTCAGAAACAGTAAACCAGTCTTACTGTTCTACAAACGAATGAGTAGACCCATTAGCATTAGTCAGACCTTGGCTAATGTAGACCAGGAGACAGTAAAAGTCCATGCAATTTACAGCTGGTTTAATGAAACATTCACACTAAAGGAGTGCTACTTCTTTTCTTTTACCGGCTCCACTCACTTTATTACACAATCCTCTGTGTCTATGCCATTAAATCCACCAGCTTTCTGGACCATAGCCTCTATAGACATCTTCCACTCAGCTAATGAATATCTTCCAGACAACATTCCTTTTATTGGCAGCCATAAAATTCCTAGCTTATTTGACTTGCAAAAGTTAGACCTTTATTGGCTGTGTATGCTTCATTTAGTTAATTAAGAAGTAACCAGCAACAGCTTTGGTTTATTCTGATTTTGAGAACTTACTCTGGGTCCATTTCCAGTGCTTTAAGGTGTAAGTTTAGTGTGATTGGGTTTTTTTTTTCCTGCACATTTTCCCATAGCCTAAAACAATGACTAATAATCATTTACTACTGTTTGTTTCTATTCTGGTCATGCCTGAGGATTCATACTAATCTGGTATGTCTTCCAAAACCATGACAAGAGAAAGTCCACACTTCACAGAAGTTCACAATACAAAAAAGAAACAACAATCAAAAAAAGTAAATTAAAAATAATATTATTAATGAAAAATCGACTGATAAGGTGACCTACCCATGGTGACATCTGAAGCCCATGGAAAAGCCACAGAAGTGATAATTTTTTTTTCTGGTTTCTTTGTAAATAGATATCAAACGCTGTTAAATTAATTTTAAATTCTGTAAAGAAAGTTCATAGTGCTGTATCTGAAAACAAGTGAGAATGTTTTAGGCATTAAAGGTCATTTGTTTAGTGGGTTTTTTCTTTCAATATTGGGTTTATTCACACCTCTGAGTATTCACATATTGGTCAGACAAGCCTAGCAACAAAGCTCAGCTTTACTGAGCCTTCATGCTTTTCATTCATTAATTATGAGAAAGATGGTTGAACTAAAGTCTTTCTTGATGGTCATTCATGATTATTATGTGATGTCATTACAGGATTAGGCCTCCATGAAGTTTAGTCCCCTCTTCCAGGTACAGTGCTAGATGATTGGCAGGACTGTGATATGTTCATCAGTGGGTGGCCAGTGCCAGCAACTGAAGGCAGAATAACTGATGTAGCAGGTATATTTGCTGGCAAACCTATTGCAAGACATAGCAGAGACCCACGAGGGCTGATCTACCTCTTCACCAGGTGTTTCCACAGGGCACTACTGAAGAGGAAAATACTTTTGATTTAAATAGGTTTCCTGAGAGGATAGAAGCAAATACTTCATGGGCACTTCTGACTATATATTTTAGCAACTTTTCCATTTGGTAACCCACACAAGTGAAACGAAGGGCCATCTTCTATCCCTATGGAGTGCATATTAGGACCATCGCCTGTTAGGCAGATGACTGTTTTGCAGATACTTCTTGAGCAAGGGTAATATATACTGTATAAAATCCTTTATTCTGCACAGAGGCTGATCATTTTATGAGCATTGATTCTGTGCAAGGCCCATATGGTAGAAGCAGAGGGCACGGGCCACATTCAAAGCGCTCCTCTAAAACACACAGTCCATGGTCCTGTCCCTACAGCACCCTCCTTCACAGCCTGTTTTAGCCTGATGAGTTTTGTAACGTATAAAGCAAGCACAGACCTTCAGCACATTGATCTTTTTGTTATTATCACTTGCTTGTAAGAAAAAAATACATTAATTAACTGCAGTCAAGGATCTCCATGCCTTGGTTTGTCCTTAACTTGCTTTTGGAAAAAAGGAACTAAGTCCAGCAATGCCTTTTCTTGCCTGTTTTATGTTACTGTAATTTAGACTACTTTGTTGAAATACTCCACTGAACAGGAAGCCTCCCCTTGTCCCCTGAGGGTATTTCTAATGTATTGATATACATGCTAAAGAAAGATTTGTGTTCCACATGGACCAAGGCTTCAAAAATAGTAGCAGGCAGATCTGCAGTACAAAAGGTGCACTGCTCTGAGGAAATGTTCTGCAGTCAATCTGATGACTTCTATGACCTTTTCCAATGAAATGAGGAAGATCATAAGGCCTACACACTGCCTCCTCAGCCCCCAGCCTCAGACCTGTCCATGTCTTGGTGAAAGCTGTAGCTGTGCATACTTCCCTTGCAGCAATTGCTGTCTGACACAAAAGATGACTTTGAAGACAGAGCCAGGCTAGCCACACGATGCCAAATCAGCAAAATGTTGGCTAGAAGTTTTAGACTGATAGCTGTGTTCTGATAATTGCACACTATTAAAATATTTCCTGAATTTATCATTAGAAGAATTAGGTCTAAAAATAGACATTCCTGTATACAGTGGCTTGTAATTTTAAAGGATAACATAAAAATCCCAGCAATCACTGATTGTGCATTGAAAGCTGTTTAATGTCTAAGTCTAAGGAAGAATAGCTAAGACATCTGGATTGTTTTCTAAGCTCTGCCACAGATTTCTTGTGTCTCCTGGGGCTAGCCACTTAAACTGTAGGAAACTGTTGAGCAGCTGCAGCACGCAGTGTGCTTTGGAGCCCTGGACCTACGGTCACCCAGAATGGGTATCCAGCTGGGACACACTAGGGCTCTCTTCTGGCCTTCAGAGGTAGAGAGGGATTCATCCACCAGTAGAGCTTGGAGGGAAAGCAAAGAAACCATCCAGGACATGGGAAAAGTATACTTTAGCTTTTCCAGCACGGACCTCCTTTAAGAATAAACGGATAGAGGGTAGAAAAAATGGGAAAGGCAATAAAAGAAAAAAAAAAAAAGATAGTATGTAGAAAAGATGGGAAATCTCCAGCCCCAGCAGGTCCTAGGTATTTTTAAAGACTGTAAAATTACAAAGAATTATTGCCTTCATATACACAGGATGCTGCTGCGTCTTTGTGAGTTATTCAAAAGGAAGACTGCATTAGCTGAAACAGGTCAGGAAACAATGATAAACAGCAGTTTACATACTTCAGGGAGCTGAAAAATATAATTAGCAATAAGAACACTCCCTCAGAAATTCCCCTTCCTTCATTTGCTTGCTTGAACTGTGCCCCCAAAATCTGTACAGAGGTCTGGATAATGTGTCTTACATTCTGACATTTCCAAACTTTAACTGACAGAGAGCAGAAATGCCATTGAAAAAAGGAGCATCAACATTACAGAAAGGAATACGGGCAATTAGGCCTTCACTCTGCCACATTTCCCTGGGCAAGCAGGCTTGATGAAGTCAGAAGTGTTGCTTGAGCAGGGTCTAAGACCCCAGTACAGAAAGCATTTAAACAGATGCTTTTGATTGGAACAAGACTTGACCAGATACTTAAAGTTAAGTGCAATTTGATGCACTGAGGCTTGATGAATGGTTGCAGGATAAGACCTTTACACCAATCAGCTCAAAGCTGCTTTTAAAGACTCTTCGCTTCCATGTTTATAATGCTCCCTTCTAGAAAGATCACTATTCAATATAAACCTTGCTGATTTTCCTTTACAGAGGCATTAAATCCTGAAATTAAATTAATTAGTTGCTAATTTTCACTCAGTAAAAATGTGTTGACACAAGGACCATAATAAACAGTGGTTGGGTCAGACAAATAGTGAAGCATTTACCTGACCCTAAGCCATTATTATAATTAGCTCCTTCTGACACATTACAGTTTGTTCTTCAGTCTACCACTCACCAAACACCCAAAAGGACATCTACACAACAGCAACAGTTCACAGTCCCAGGCATAGTAGGAAAAAATGCTCTCTGTCCTATAAACAGCATAAGAGAACACAGTGTTAAGTCATTCTAAGGCTTTAAGCACAGGGGGAATGGCTGTTATTTCAAGTTTTTCCTGTTTTGCCGGTTTTTTTAAGCATCATTTTACAGGAGAGTTGGACATTCAGTGTTCTGCCAGAGCAAAAACAAACTTCAGCACCTCAGGAGTAACAACAGCAACAAATATCCAGGACTTGTACAAAACTGCACCCACAGTGGAATCCTACAAGCCAATAGTGTATCATGCTTATTGCCCCTTGTCATGAATTTCCTCTTATTTGAATATCTGGCACTATTTAGAATGGAAAAAAAAAAATGAATTTAAAGAAGATCATCAGCTGTTCTTGAGTTTTTGAGTCAAATGCCAGATCTTTCCAGTTTTCACTATAAAAGACAAACAGGTTATTTTTATAATATGAAGAATTCTGGGTTGGGTTTCTTTTTTCTCTCTCTTTTTTTTTTTTTTAAACAAAGGAACACGTGATGTCATGGACAAACAAATATTGTGTTAGTTTGTTTTTAATAACGGACACATTTTTTAAAGTAAGGATAACAGGAAAAAAACAAGATAAAAGGAAAAAAAGATGAAGTTAGTGTTGAATGAATTAATAGCAGGCAGGTGGCTGGGTGGGTGTCATGGCAGATAAACACTGAGATGAAGCCAAGGTAATTATAATTATAATCCGGCTAGTAATGCTTTCAGCTGAGGGTGTATAAAAACCTCCCTAAGTTAATACTGAGATGTTCAGATCAACCTCCTTCTTGCCTGCTCCCCAAAAACACAATCTCATATATTCAAACTAGCATCTTATGCATTTTTATTTTCTGAGCATTTCAATTAGTATTTTTTAAGAGGGCTATTCAGTTGTAACTAGAGTTCAACCAACTTTCCACTCTCCTCGTGCAATCCTGGAAAACATGAGTATGTAATCAGCTGAGTCTCTCTTAACCTCCATGTTTTCCTGGACAGAATTCACCTCTTTCTATCCTTTTCTTTCGCAGGTTTTCTCTCCCCACTGTGCTATTCACGGGGGTATAAAATGCTCAGGCAAACAGAAGTTAATGGCAGATGTGTCGGCAGCACTTCTTTCTGTAATTTTACTAAATGGATGTAGCCCATAAAAGCAGCCTTAATTAATGGAAACATTTTAAAGGCACTTATAATAAGCAGGGAAAACAACGGTTGCCAAAAGCAAACTTTATTAACAAAGTATGTTTAAAACTTATTTTCCTGAATGTGAAAAAAAGATTTGTAGTGGGTTGACCTCAGCTGGACATCGGGTGCCCACCAAAGCTGCTCTATCACTCCCTCTCCTCAAACAGACAGGGGAGAGAAAATATAACAAAAGGCTATCATGGGTTGAGATAAGGACACTGAGGTCGCTCACCAGTTACTGTCACAGGCAAAGCAGAACTTGATTTGGGGATATTAATTAAATATATTAGCAATCAAATCAGAGTAGCACAATGACAAATAAAATCAAACCCTAAAAATACCTTCCCTGCACCCCTCCCTTCTTCCCAGGCTCAACTTCATTCCCAATTTTTTTAACCTCCTCCCTCTAAGCAGTGCATCAGAGGTGGGGAATGGAGGTTGAGGTCAGCTGATCACACATTGTCTCTGCCACTCCTTTCTCCTCAGGGGAAGAACTCCTCACACTTTTCTTCTGCTCCAGCATGGGGACCATCCCATGGGAGACAGTCCTCCACTAATTTCTCCAACATGAGTCCTACCCACAGACAGCAGTTTTTCATTAACTGCTTCAGCATGGGTCCCTTCCACAGTGTATACAGACTTTCAGGAACAGACTGCTCCAACGTGGTTCTGCCACAGGGTCACAAGTGCTGCCAGCAAATCTGGCCCAGCATGGGCTCGTCTCTTCACAGATCTTACCAGGAGATTGCTCCAGTGTGAGCTTCCCATGGTGTCACAGCCTCCCTTGGGCATCCACCTGCTCTGGAGTGGGGTCCTTCAGGGGTTGCAGGTGGGTATTCACTCCACCATTAACCTCCATGAGCTGCAGGGGCACAACCTGCCTCACCATGGTCTTCACCATGGGCTGCAGGGCAATGTCTGTTCTGGAACCTGGAGGACCTCCTTCTCCTCCTTCTCTTACTTTGCAGACCCTGGTGCCTGAACAGTTGTTTCTCTCATGTATTCTCACACCTCTCTCTGACTGATATTGCTGTTGTGCAGGCTTTTTCCCCCCGTTTCTTGAATATGTAGTCACAGAGATGCTACCACCACCACTGATGGGCTTGGCCTTGGCCAGTGGTGGGTCTGTCTCAGAGCTGGCTGCATGGGCTCTGTCAGACTTGGGGGAAGCTTCTAGCAGCTTCTCACAGAAGATACCCCTGTAGCCCCACCTCTGTCAAAACCTTGCCACATAAACCAGATACAAGATTTTGTGCACACGGTAATTAAAAAAGGTTTTTCTTTATCCAAATACCCTAAAAATCTTTAAGGACTTGGGTTTGAGACCTGTTTTGTTTCGTGCAGGATGAAGGTGAGACAGGACAGTTTTCTTGCTCCTGTGCGATAGAGGAGAAAGGCTTTTACTCTGCCTCATGGGTCTTTTATTATTTAGAGGCCTGAACCTGAAAGGTGCTGAGTGCTCTCAGCTCTCATTGACTTCAATGTCACACAGTCCTTCAGTCAACTTCCTTGGGAACTGAAGGAACACCACATCCAGCAGCAGATGTTTCCCCCATGGAGCATCTCTTCTAGTTCACCCCATCATCAGAAAAAGGGCCTTGGTTTGGATTCAGCAGAGCTCTTAGTTAAATGCTTAAGTCGATTCTTAACTAATCACACTTCAGCAGGATTTAGCTACAAGTCTAAAAATTAGTGTATATTTAAATATTTTACCCTCCTGAAAGGAAACAACGTACTGTTTTTAGTTCTGTGGAAGATGTGACAATATGTCCTTTTGTTTAAATATCAAGTCATAATTTGGAAAAAAAAATAAATCTTTGTATATGAATATATTCTCAGCAGGTAAATAACCTGGACAAAGCCCTTTGTCATTTTCTAAAGTCACCACAATTCATTTTTGTCTACATATTTTGCACTGTTTTGTGGTGTCAGGGATGCACATAGAGAAACTAAACAAACCAAATGTTTTGTTTCACCAAAGGAAATGGCTTTCTTCAGGAAAATGCTCCTTCACACACCATCTGACACTGGCTTTCCAGTCAATTACAAAAAGCAACAGCTAACTGTCCCCATCATCTGTGACAAAGTCCATTTAATTCTTCAAACACTTCTCTGTGAAATGCAGCTATTAGTAATAGCCATATATTTTGCTACATTTGTATATTAGAGTTGTTTTCTTTCATTCCTGATTGAGAGAGAATCATTGTATTATTAACCCAGAGAAGTTCTCTGTCCTTTTTAATTCTAGAATAATAAAACTCATTGGAACTTGGCGGCATTCAGTCCTGCTGACTAATCATTGGCATTGGCTAATGGCAATTTTTAATCAAATCTTATTATTAAATCAGAATATAAAAGATTTAGAAAATGCAAGGTTGCAGCTAGAGGTCATTAGTCATGAGCACAAGAAGCAATCAATACAATTATGGTTGCTTAAATTGTGTTGGATGGGCCAGGTGGCACAGTGTGATAATGCGTTACCCTTTCACCTCTGGTGTCCTGCTTGTATCACAGATAACAGCAAGTCTGCTGGTTTCCATCTAATCCCTGGTGGATGCTTGAGCATGCAGAAAACATTAAAAGGAATTCAACCAAAGGGGCTAAATTCAATTCTTAGTCACACTGGTGCAAATTTTCAGTGGAGTTATTCCAGATTTACACTTGCCCCATTGTAATTTGTTTAGCCATCTCTTTTTTAAAACTAAGATACTGTATTGGATAATACGGGTGAGCTAGAAAAGCTCACTTTACAAAGCTGTCAGCAGCCCAACCTACTATTATTCATCGCAGTGCAAGTATGAAGTAATTAAAATGAAGTCATTGTGGATTTACACTGATGCTAACGAGTGTAGAGATGGATTGTTGAACAGTTTCATTTTATTATGAGAATAAGATACGGAGGTAGCCTCAGTTTGTTTGTATGTTAGGAACATATTTAAGAAAGTATCCTCAGGGAGAAAAAAAAAGGGACTAGGAAAGGCTAAAAAAATTGAAAGTGTGGGTAGCAGGTGGAGCCACAAACAATCTGTGAAAAGCTGCACTTCATCCTAATAAATGAATTTTCCATCTCAACCTTGTGTTAACTCAATGACACTAGAAAAGTTTACACCAGCTGTGAATCTGGCCCCACTGGCAAGTGTTCAAGGAAAAATATTACCATCCGTAAGCATTTACTTTCCAAAAGACATGCTTTTATTTCTCTCCTTTTAACAAAATGATTGACTCAATAGTCATGTTAGGCAATTTTTTTAAGATTTTCACACATGCATCTACCCGGACAAGGGATGCTGGTCTCCCATCTCTCTCAGCAGAGAACACTTGAAAATGCTTGGTTATCAGCAGAGGTTGATATCTGGGGCATGTACACATTAGGAGGAGTATTACCTTCACTGAGAATTTCAACATTTCCTTAAATACTTCTTTTGTAGGTAATTTTCCCTTACAATTGTCATCAGTTTCTCTTTGTGTCACTATTCCTTGGACTAATCTATGTGCCCACTCTCTAACACAAACAAAGAAATTCCAACACTACAAAAATACTATGCTCACATGAAGATGAGATTTCCTTATGAAAACCTGACAGGTCAAAAAAAAAAAAAGAATATCCTGATTTTTTTTCTCTTTTTTGCAAATAGTGAAAATATCTCCTTTTTCATAAATAATGTTTCATCCTGTGTACCTTCATGTATGTATGAATAAGACATAAAAATTCACACAGCAAGCTAGCTAACAACTATATAGACATAATTGCTTTTGGAAATATTGTACTTGAAGACATTTTCATGTCAGCTGTATGTGTTCGGGTATCATCATAACATGGTGTTTACACCAGATTAATACCATATGCTGTGTGGGAATTATGTCAGGTTATAATTGGAAATAGAGTATAATATCTGAAATTCAGGAGTGTGTTAGAGTCTGATTTCTTTTAAAGTGCTGTTAATCAAGAAGAACATAAGTTTGAATAACATTACTTTTGATTTATACTAGTGTAGTGCAGATAGAACCCAATTCCAGCTGTCTTTAAGTTTCATTAAACAAGTGTTAAAGTTTTCACCAATTAAAACTCTTTCTGCACACTAGTGGACTTGAGACCTTATTAAGGCAGCCAGGAGTGCTGCCACAAAATCATGGTGAGTCCTCACATCTTATAAGAATAATTTTTCTAGCTTTTTTCTCCCAAAATCATTCCACTTATCCATACCTCCTCTAGGCTTCTTGTGCATCTTGTCAACACATTTTAGCTCAAAGATGAAAGCACTTCTTCAGTCTGAATTTTACTCACTGCCTAAGTAACTTAACAGTTGTTGAGCAGGTCAGGAATAGGAATAAAAGTATACAAGAGTGGGGGAAGATGGGGCATGCGAAGAACATGGCAGAAGTGAGTCTAAAGAGAAAGCAGAGTTAAAAACAGACAGGAAAGGCAAATTAAGGAGCACAGCCCAAGTACCAAAGCCAGTAAAACCCAAAGGAGCTTTCCACTGATTTTAATCAGACCTGCTGTGAACAACAGTGGGGAGAATAATGAAGGACATCAAGAGAGATGGCATCATTACGGTGACAGAGTTTAGCAAAAGGAGGTTGGATGCAAAGGTTTACCAAGGGAGCATCTTCCTGTACTACTGAAGAAGAGGCAGCAGACTTCTTCATGGGCTAAGTCAACTGGCTCCAGGAGCCAGACAGCCACATTTAGTCAGCATCGAGCTCCAGGCCTCGATCCTGCTCTCCATGGGGCTTCTTAGCTGCAATGCCTGGGGAGCACTTGGGCTAACACGCCTAGAGGCTTCCCACCGAGCCAGGGCAGCGTGGGAGTGGAGGAAAGCTGGGTTCCTCCCACGTCTCTGCAGACCTGACCCACCTTTCTTTCACATTCAGGCTGTCAAAAATTAGGCAAACATCTGACCCCTTGGCCAGCTCCTTAAATTCACATGCAAGCTCTTCTGAACAGACCATATTACTCAGGTTAGCGGAATGGAAAGAAAGACATATACTAGAGAATCCTCATACATAAAGTTAGAGTTCTGAGTTTAAATAACAACATTACATTATTAAATGTACAATATTATATGAGCAGCTTTCAGAAAATCACAGGATGTGAGAAGATCTTCAAAGTAAAGGTTGCATTAATCCCTGACAAAATAGAATTCTGCTGTAAACGTGATTTTCATTTCAGAATGAATATACATACTGTAGGATCACAGCTTCACCTGTAAGGAATGAAGTATCTGCAAGGCACTATATTGAGTGTTTTCCTATGGCTGCAGTAAATTGTCCTCAGTATTTTCCATTAAAATGTGGTATGTATTCATGTTATTCACTTAAACATTGCCTAACTCTCTTAGCAATGACAGATTTCCATTTTGATTAAATTTAAGGCTACATTGTTGATTTGACCCTGATTCATACACTAAGTAGGACATGATATCTTTTGTGCTAATCTCGTTCCAAACAGATTAATATATACATACACATCTATATACACATACACACATATATAAATACATGTATATATAAAAAACTCTGTTGGAGGATTGAATGTAGACAGAGAGCATTAACACTCTCTTTGCACAGGACCTATTAATATGAAAATTACTGTAATATGATTAACTGCTCCTCTTAACACCAAAGAGAGTGAGTCTTGAGAGATTATTTTGCAAGATGATAACGTTTCCCTATCCAGTTTGTAACCCTAGGGAAAACTGAAAAAATATGGATTTTGATTTGAACAATAATGAAATGGTAAGTGATATAGCTTTGCTGTCTTATAATGACTGTATTAATTTTCAAGCTGCAGTGCTAAACCAGAATAGAGGTGCTCAAGGAGATATGCCTGTTATCTAGGCAACAGCTAATATGATGAAAATGCTATTTAGAAGCAGCTCCATGTTTTTATCATAAATATAACTTTAATTCCTTGAGAATCTCCATAAAGTCCTGGTAGAATGTAATAAGTGTAACCTAATCTAAAAAATAAGACTGTCATTTATAAGCATTCCAAATATTATGGATCTTTTAAAGTTTAAAAACACTTTTTGTAGAAGAATCTATCACATATATTCCATCCTATATTACTCCACGAGTTTAGAAAAATGACTTAACTGTGATAAAGAGATTCAATTTTTACCTTTTGCTTGCTTTAGAGTTAGCATGGCAGACCTTATCTATTAATTTGCCAGGGAGAATTTCTCTTCAATGATGCTCTTTTCCCCCAAAGTGAAAAAGTCTTTTCAATTTTAATTTTAGTGTAGGAAAGAAGTATTCCACAAATGCAAATGACAAAATGGAACTATATACAGACTGATGTTTTACCACCAGACTGAAAGCGAAAACTTCTGTGAATGCAATGCTCTTAACAATTCTCAGAATTGCATATTACTGATATTTATATATGACTAAGCTGAAAAAGCCTTTTTATTCACTGGTGAGGCTATACTACACAGATTTCATGTGTCGTTCACTGAAGCTAAATTTAATTTGGCAAGACCATAAGCCACAGCCAATTTTTCTATAACAATCACCTTTGGAAAACAGGATTTCTAAAATTTCTTGGAGGTCAGCCTTGTGGACTGAGAAATCTAAGACTGAATCAGGCAATAAACATCGGATTATACAATATACAGTTCAGATCTCAGTCAACCTCTCTTGTCTGGGCTTCTCCATGGCACTCAAGTTTTGTCTTGTCTTACCTTGTATCATCATGCAGATACATTGGCACTGTCTACATGGACCTTCATTTGGGCAGAAGATACCATAACGAGGCAGGATGAGAAGCAGCAGTGACCTCTACATTCTTCAGTACATCACCAGACTTGGTAGGGTGCTATAAAGTATTGCCCTCACTCACAAGCCACTGTCCCCAGTGTTTCATTCCTGAGGATTTATTTCACACTAGCATTTAACATAAGCTAGCAGGCTAATATTCGTGAAGGGGAAGTATTTAAGATGGCATTGTCAGTCAGTTTGTCTTCCCTGGATGCATGAAATAGATATACAGGTGATTTTCCTCAGTTTTCTTATGGAGTGATGAATGAACTTTAGGTCTAGGCATTGTGGGAAGAACAGTTCAGGAGCTGGGTGTACCTCATGAGGCAGATGTATTTTGCTGAAGTATGTGATGTTGCTACAAGCTTTGTAGGTAATTGTGATATTACCATATACTTAGTGGTATGATAGAGGTATATGATGATTTCCTAAAAGATTGACAACACTTAAATCCTTCTGGGGAGGGACAAAGAGAAATCTTGCTTCTCAAGGAGGAGTTGGCTTTTCTGATTAAAGTAAAAGAGAGAGAGAGTAAGAGATGTGGTTTATTGGTAAGCTTCAGAGCATGTCTTCTGATGTTTATCTGTTCAGCAAATTATTCACAATTTTTTCTTTATGTGACTGTGGCACCAAAATGTGCTGTGACATGTTGAAACAGACTTACAGCTCTGAAAAAAAAACCAAAAAGCATTAGAGGAAAAAAGTATGGGGAATGTGTTAAAATTTATCTATTCTGTTTACTTTTTTTAAGCAAATTGAAAGCATCTCCAACTGTTCATCAGCAAAACCAGCATTTGGCTTATATTCATGGAGAATATGAATATTATGAGAGGAGATTCTTTCTGCTTACTGTCCACATAAGCAGCTACTACAATAAGGAGGTATTTTCCTCTTTGTGTGTTCCAGATGTTGATGTGATAGTCACAGATTTCTGTATTGCTCAACAGAAAATCCTTCACTGCCTTCTCCTGAGTCAGAACCGACAAAAAATGATTTGGAATCTGAAGGCTATTCTCCCCACACTGGTATTTTCCTTTAAACATTCTCTCTTGAGTTTGGGGAGCAGAAAGGAATTTTTTTTGTTCAGCTTTGGTGTGCACAAAGTCTTAGTTTCTGTGCAGATTGCAGGATGTTATGGCGTTGGCTATGTCAATATTGTCTGAGTGCATTCTTAAACCCTGTAGCTCTGAGCAGGTAGAAGTGTGTCTGTAGCTAAATGATAACACTGTATCTGCTATAAATATAATAACACCATCCACGCATACCTACTGATGGCTTCAAAAGAATGATGAGACCTCATATTTTGCCAAATATAGAACCTAATGAAAAAAATCACGTATGTTAGCTCTTGAGACTTTTAATCTTTGAACTTTTAAGTTCAAGTTCTTCTTGGTTCTGGGAAAATTCAGATTTTTCTTATATTGTTTAGTTCTTCCCTCCCCCACTAAAATCCTAAGGTGTGAATTAATTACAAATAAGAATCTTGGCACAGTTTCCATCTGAAAATAAACATTTTTGTCCTAACTTTATGCCTTTTCTTTAGGAGATCCAGTGAAGGGACAAGTTTAAATTACAATGGGGAATACAGTAATCCCTGAAAGTTTAAAAAAAAAAAAAATCTTGCAAAGTTTGAAATACTTTGCAAAGCCTCATTCCCAGCAAGGGTCTTTCAGCACTGCTATTAAAATATCTGACCATTTTCATTTAGGTTTATGCAAAAAGAATCCATTGTCACTCCAGTCCACTGCCAATATCTCAGCTTTTATAAATCACTATTATTCCAACTTGGTGGAGTAACACTGTTGTATATCTAGCTCAGGATTTGGCCCATGTTTTCTATTAATTCTGATACAGGGTAGCTGGATGAAATTCTGTGGCCTGTGTTTTACAGGTAGTTAGACTAGATGCTCTAATGGTCCCTCTTCTGCCTTTAAAATCTATGAATCTAATGAAAATTATGTGTGTGTATCAAGGGGAAAATAATGCCTGTTTACTGCACAAAATTCTTGTGCTTCATTTCACAAAAGACATAGAAACCTAACTTTTTCTTAAGCCAGGATTTCTCTTCACAGTATTGATAATTATATTACAAACAGTATTTAGCCCATGAAATTAATAAATCTTTTGCTTCATCATTTATACCAGCTTCCCATATTGTATTAGTAACCACACATTAGCTAATCAGCAGGTTGAGGGGAAAGCTGCCAAAAGCAGATCTGATAATTGGCAGCAGTCAAACAATCATAGCAGGAAACTTTACACTTCCTGCAGACAAGGCTACTGATGAAGACAATGCTCAGATACAACTTTAGGGAAAAAATATTAGGATGTTTAGTTCTTTCATGTTTAATGATCTCTTGGAAAACTGGGTTCACAGCTCACAGGGAGATACAGGCATTTTGCACAAAAACAATATAGATAATCTTACAACACTGGTTAAGGGAAACTTGCTAATCTAGTGATCACCTAGAAACATTAATGAGATTTGTTTTCTGCCAAATTTTACAAGTCATATAAAACACCTTTTTTATTTGTCTAAGTCGATATATAGTACAGCTATTACTGTAATATGTGAATGCTTGACCCATTTCTCTGCCCACCATTCCCCTGAGATAAACGAATACCAACAAATCCATCCTACAGGAAGGAATTTTAAACACACATCAGCTGAATTTTAGACTCAACCAAGACTTTAGGTGCTTCAGATAGGATTTAAACCAAAATTCAATAGTCTAAGCTTCCGCTTATCTGTTGCTTAGCCTTGGCCTCATCTGAAGTCCTTCAAGTGTTTAAACTAAAGTTTCCCAAGCCCCCTCAGGGACTCTCCTTCTAGGCACAGATAGAAATACTTCAATTTTTAGTGTATGAAGAAGCTGGGAATACAAAGTAGCTTTGACCTCAAGCATTATCAGCAGCTTGGCCTCCTTCTTGGAGGCATTCTTGGTGATATTTCACATCAAATATCCTTCAGATTAAATACAGTAATAGTAGCTCAGAAAAGCAGAGCTGAGTATCTCCCACTTCTGCTCACACCTGACTGACTCAGTCTCTAGGCCATCGCACCTTTAAGCCTCCTTCACAAGGAGGAACAATTTCAATATGAAAGCATGAAATGTCCTTACTTCAAAGTATGCTGTATCTGGACAGGCAGGGCAACTCCAAAGAGTTGGCAGAGAAAGAAAAGTCCTAAAAAATGCACTACAAGGCTTTGAGAGAAAGAACTGTGTGGAGTCTCCTTCTCTGGAGGCTTTCAAAACCTGCCTGGAGATCTTCCTGTGCAACCTGATGTAGGCAAACCTGCTTTAGCAGAAGGGTTGGACTAGATGATCTCCAGAGGTCCTTTCTAACTCCTACCATTCTGTGATTCTGTGATTCTGCGAACTGCTACTCTATTCACTATATAAAGCAAAGGGGCAGGAGGAGGCATAAGATTATGAATCGTGAGAAGAATTACCTTCCTATACCTTAATATATAATAACTGCATTCCTACAAGGCAGGTATTTAAGTAGCATTCTTGGAACTAGTGGTTTTCAACACTTCTCCCTAGTACAGATGGCTGATGAGTGCTTTTCCTTGAACTTTACCCACCTCAGCTCAACTTGTTGCATTAGAGACCAAACCCTAACAAATTTTTTTTCATGCAGGAAACCACTCCCTTTAGGCAGCTCTTCTCTTCTTAAAGAAATAAACGCATATTTTTATAGAATCATAGAATAGTTCTGGTTAGAAAGGACCTTTAAGATCAAGTTCAACCATTAACCTAACACTACCAAGTCCACTGCTAAATCATGGCCCTATAGTACCAACTGCTATAGCTGTATACTATATCTACACAACTTTCAAACACATCCAGGGGTCATGATTCAAACACTTCCATAGGCAGCCTGTTCCAGGGCCTGATAACCCTTTCAGTAAATCATTTTTTTCCTAATATCAAATCTATGGCTCTTCTGGCACAACTTGAGATCATTTCCTCTTATCCTATCACTTCTTATTTGGGAGAAGAGACTGGCCTCCACCTCACTACAACCTCCTTTCAGGTAGTTGTAGAGAGCAATAAGGTCTCACCTCGGCCTCCTTTTCTTCAGACTAAATAGCCCCAGTTTCCTCAGCTTCTCTTCATAAGATTTGTGCTCTAGACCCTTCACCTGCTTAGTTGCCCTTCTCTGGACTCGCTCCAGCACCTCAATATCTTTCTTGTATTTAAGTCCACAAAACTGAACACAACAGTCAAGGTGCAGCCTCACCAATGCTGAGTACAGGAGGATGATCACTTCCCTAGTCTTGCTGCTCACGCTATATATGATACAAGCCAGGATGCCATTGGCCTCCTTGGCCACCTGAACAGACTGCTGTCTCATATTTAGCCAGTTTTCTATTAGTATCCCCAGGTCCCTTTCCAACAGGCAGCTTTCCAGCCACTCTTCCCCAAGCCTGTAGCATTGCTTGGGGTTATCATGACCCAAATGCAAGACCCGGCCTTGTTGAAGCTCATACCATTGGCCTCGGCCCACCAATCCAGCCTGTCCAGGTCCTTCTCTAGAGCCTTCCAACCCTCAAGCAGATCAACACTTCCACCCAACTTGATATCATCTGCAAATGTACAGAAGGTGCATTCTACCTCCTCATCCCCTCATCAAGATCACTGTTAAAGGTATTAAACAGAAATGGTCTAAATACTGAGCCCTGGGGAACACCACTTGTGATCAGCTGCCAACTGGATTTAGCTCTATTCACCACCACTGTTTGGGCCTGGCCACGCAGCCAGTGTTTTACCCAGCAGAGCATATGCTCATCTAAGCCATGAGCACCATTCTTTTAACGAGAATTCTGTTAGAAACAGTGTTGAAGGCTTCACTGAAGTTGATGCAGACAACATTCACAGCCTTTCCCTCATCTACTAAGCTAATTATTTTGTCATATTAGGAGATCAGGTTCACCAAGCACTACCGGCCTTTCATGAACCCATGCTGACTGGGCCTGACCACCTGGTTGTCCTGTATATGGTGCGTAACAGCACTCATGATTTGCTCCATAACCTTCCCTGGCACCCAGGTTAGACTGACAGGTCTGTAGTTCCCTGGATCCTCCTTCTGGCCCTTCTTGTAGATGGATGACATTTTCACCAACCTCCAGTCCACTGGGACCTCCCCCCCTAGCCAGGACTGCTGGTAAATGATGGAAAGTGGCTTGATGAGCATATCCACCAATTCTTTTAGTACTTTTGGGTGTAACCTATCCAGCCCCATAGACTTGTGTACGCGTAAGTGATGTAGAAGGTTGCTAACAATTTCTTCTTTGATTATGGAGGTTTCATTCTGCTCCCCACCCCTGTCTTTCAGCTCAGGGTACTGTGTACCCAGGGAACAACTAGTTCTACTACTAAAGACTGAGGCAAAGAAGGCATTAAGTACCTCAGCCTTTTCCTCATCCTTGGTCACTCTATTTCCCCCAGCATGCAATAAAGGATGATTCTTCCTCATCCACCTTTTGTTGTTAATGTATTTATAGAAACATTTTTTACTGTCTTTAACAGCAGTAGCCAGGTTGAGTTCTGTATGGGCTTTGGCCCTTCTAATTTTCTCCCTACACAGGGAGTAGGGAGTCCTTTGTAGTCCGCATGAGTGGACTGCTCCCACTTCAAAAGGCCATGAACTCTCCTTTTGATCCTGAGTTCCAGACAAGGCTCTCTGTTCAGCCAGGCCAGTCTTCCTCCCTACCAGCTCATCTTTATGAAGCAAACAAGGAAAGTGTGGGCCAAAAATTAGGTACAAGTCCTGAACTTGAACTCGTAATAAAACATAGAATGAAAGAATTTCAGATAGCAAAGGGGCAAAGTACTACCTCTTGTTTCTTGTCTGCCTCAATCCATCTGTTCTATCAAAGTTCCTACTGTCTCTTATACTGTTTTTAGACTGTGTTTCCATTCCATACGTATATAGCGCCCAAATGACAGGGTCCTGATCCAATCAGCAGTCTTTAGGCAGGGAAAATAATGAATAAATACAAAACAAAAATATAAAAATAATAACTGAAAACTGCTGAAGGGCAGTCACTGCACTGCATTCATTTCCAAGCAATTTATGATGGCAAAGCATTAAATACAGTATAAGGAGTTCAATAAGATGTACAAAAAGTGACACAAGGAGTAAGGGGCAGAGAAGTAAGGTCCAGTCCAAGCTTTGAAACCAGGCTGCCTTTGTAGCCATTGAAGACTCCTTGGCAGGTGTGTGTTTTGGAGAGACATTTGTACTACATATGTTATCTGCTCATGTCTGTTGAATTTAATCCCTATCATCTCCTTTTACAGATCCACGATGAAGTTCTTTATCCAGCACAGGAATCACAAATTCTGGGACTGTACACTATAACTTCATCTGAGGTGCCTCCAAATATATGGAAAATGAGGCCACAGATGATCTTTCTACTAAGCGTTGCATCCTTTAAGATACAAAGCATAGCAGTACCTCAGAGAATATTCTCTTTACTACCATGTACCAAAAGCAGAAGGAAAATGCAGAATAAAATGCTCTCCTTGAGGTAATTCTTAATCTCACAAAAAAATCTCCAGTACTTCTGCTTTTACTTTCAATGCAAGCAGATCAGGACCCTCTGGTAAACCATGTGTTTTGTGGATTAAATGTTCAAGGTTGCACAGCAAAATGGAACGATAGTCTTT